>NT_176641.1:17686-162839 GCF_000188095.3 Bombus impatiens
TTTTTTTTTTTTTTTTTTTTTTTTTTTTCTTTCTTTTATCGGATATGAGATATTAAATAGCGTACTTTTGGAGTTATGGAGAAACGAAGATTAATTTTAACATTTTGCTTTTCTCATGATATGGTAACGTATGGCAGCATATTAACATCCACATTAACATATTTTGTATAGATCGTATAAAGATATGTCTTTTCCATATTTTTACTTTTCCACTTCATTTCGGATTGCACGGAAATGCCCGTATACATTTTATATGATTCTTTTGAATTATATAAACTCTTCACTCATTTATTTGAGTTACATCTCTTGTCGAAGTACTAGCGAACGCTATTTTTATGTACACATATATATCAAATTTCTATATTTCGATTTATAATTACTTTTTACAAAAAATTCTATACCTGATGGAGCATACAACATATCAATAGAAAAAAAGACACATGTACTTTTATATAACCAGTGGTCGAATAATAATATGAAAAGAACGTATTCTTAGCTCTTCTGGTGTAAATCAGTTTACGAACAGATTGCTCAACGACCATTTAACTAAACGAGCACAATCAGACGCTCACCCTCTGTGTCTTTGCTCGTTTGGTCTAAACGCACCTTACTCGGCCATACGTTACGAATTCTAGGCAGTTCGTTTCGCGTAGTTCCTCGATGATCGATGCAAAGTCTGTCAATGAAATCTTTTTACAACAGGGACTGAGATCTGGATCCTTTTTCGTGATTCGAACGAGATCGTTCTGTGATACTGAGAACATGCAACGATTATGCGTAAGGCACGACCGTGGAAGATTCACAGAGTCTGACGGACCTCGAGCTGACGTCGTTGTCGACTTGTCGGTGGAGTAGACGCACTTGTGTAACTGTATATCTTTGTGATAATGTACAAAAGCGTCTACTTTTGTGTTTTTCGATATGTGTACGTCTTTAACGAAACGCTAGCTACTCGGTTAAAGTGTATCTGGCAAGTAATTCAATGAAACAGTACGAATTCGAATGACAAAAGCATGCATGCAATCGATTCTACTTTGAACTGATATCGACTTCACCGATCTGGTTTGAGATTTAAAAGGAAGTGATTTTTTTTGGAGAGAGTAAACCGAACGTATGTTTTACAAAAATTATTGCAGAGAAGTCAAACGTGACTAAATGTTATTGCCATGTAAGCGTTGTACGAGAGATCAACCAGATGAGTGAAAATGAATATTAATAATGTGAATAAATTACTTACCCTAGAGGATAGGTAAGATACAAGAAATTAAGGAAGGAACTATCCTAGATGTCTATGTATAGTAAACATTAGAATAACCACAATTATAGTATGTTGAGTTAAAAGAAAAATAATGTCGGTTTCATTTTCATTTTTATAGACGTTTTGACCCATTCAATTCATTCTTAATTGTTGATTCTTAAAAATGACCAAGTTTCATATTGGTGATATGGTTGGATTTCAGAATTCAAAATTTATTTCAACTTGTTCAATAAGAATTTTCTTCTAAATTACTTACGACATAATAACAATTTATATTTTTAAACATATTATAATATGTATATGTAATAAATAGTTTAATATTTATTTAAATATTGTTTGATCATACATAATGTTGAATTATCTTCTGCAGAGTACTTCGCGTCATTGATCCCCTTATTAATTAGTAGATTAGTAGATAAATATATAAAACATTCAATGTGAAATGCTTATTATAATGATTTTAACACTAGAACTACCGATTAAATTTGTACCAAAGTAATCGAAATCCGTATATTTTATCAAAAATTATTCGAATCCCCAAACATACACTTCTATAATTCTTTACACAAAAATCTAAAATATATTTACGTATTAACCCTTCTCGCTATTTTGGTAGTTCTAGTGTTAATCATATTCATAAGTACATGAATTCGAATAATTAATCACAGTCCATTAACCAATATAAAACCAAACAAGAAAGAAAGAATAATTACTACAAAATAATCTTCCCTAAAGTAACTAAAAACGGATAACGAACAAATCATCTCATGTTTTTCGCATCTCATACAAAACCGACGTAACTTTGCTACAAACCCCTTGAACATGCATCAGTTCAGCAAGAATAAACATCGCTGGTTAGTGTTATGTACCGTACATTTAAACACTCGTTCTAAGTACAGCCACGGATCATGCAAACATACTGATGCAAAAAAAAAGAATGAAACGACAAAGGACAGAAAATTCGAGAGAAAGGAGACACTTTTGTGAAAGGAGGACTTGTATATGTCACGTACTGTGTGTACGGCGGCCGAGTGTTGATTCTCGAGTTCTTCTTGATCCTCGTAGTCGCTGCTTTGGCTCGGCGATAGTCCTTCCTCGCCGCTACTCCGGCTCTAAAATGTTGATACTCGCAGAGACAGTTCTAATTCATGGATATGTAAAAGGAGAAGCGGGCTCTATTTTTGTCTAGTAGCACGTAAAATGCTCGTTAGAGAAAGAGGAGATCAAGAGTCGTTATGGAAAGAAAAAATGCTAGTTCAAAATCAAACGTGAAAAGATACCATGTAATATATAAATGTAGATCGAGTAATACAGCAAAACGTGTTACAGTATGTGTCGTGAATATAATAAAGTAGTTGCTATACGTGCATATACGAGGGTCAGCCCAAAAGATGTGCATGCCATGAGCTTCGTAGAAGATGAAGTTAGGTCATATTTAAATTGTTTGTGTCGGTTTATTTTATCCATTCGATGTATCCTGATTAGTATTAATATTGAAATTTTCCAATTTTAGTAAGTTACCTATTCTCTTGGAGATTTCTTTTATTATCTTTGAATTTATTTATTGCTTTTAAGAAGAGTTTTATTTAAACTAATCATTTAATATTATTTCGTGAATTATTTTAATTGATTTAAATTAATCGTTATCAATTTTATTTAGAATTATAGAAATACTAACTATTCAATAGAGTCAAAACATAATTTGAAACATAAGTTGGTTCATTATGTAAGCAACGCTGTTGTGATTTTAAAGAAGAAAATGGAAGGGATTGGTGGACCTGAATTCAATGTTTTAAATTCCACGAGAGAACGTAAAAAACTGTGCTGTTAACACCAACAAACGTTTTATAGATTTTTAAAACGATCGGACTCTTGATTTTTTGAGTCGCAGTCGTATAAAATTCATCCAGCATTTTGACATTTTGATATTTATACAAATCATTCAATTTTTAATTTCTTCAATTGCATGAAAATATTTTATTTTATTAAAACATTATTTCAAACCGCAAAACACTTTTAGAGGTAACTGTTTTTTATTAAAATAATCTTCGTGTAAAAATATAATTGACGTATTACATGTACATGTAGAAGTGTGAGAACCTAATCACTTTAAAGTATTATAATAGCAAAAAATAAAATGTATCAAATTTCCATCGAAACATGCCCCAAGGAAAACTTAAGATAAAGCATTCTCTTGTGAATTGAAAGTATGCCTTTATGTACAAACTCCTGATATATTGTTAATATCGTAGGGCCGTACAACTTGCGATAAGACACCTTAATACGTAGCAGAAACTGAGAGCAGCGCACTAGATGTTCCAAAACTTTGAATTAAATTTCTGAAAATTGCATTCTCAGCCATTCACCGTGAAGTTCATGAAGCACTGCTGTCAATTAGTCTTCGTATGAAAAAACTTTCTTTTCCATTGAAACACACTCAAATTTTACTTTGTCTCGTTGGTAGAAACTAAAAACGTTAAATTTGATATGAAAAGAGATCTTACAGGCGTTGCATAAGTTCTTGTGAAATCTTACGTGATAAATTGTAAGTAGCTATAGAATTATCATTCTTGATAGATTAAGCCAATTTGATAATCATTGTCAAATGTTTTGTGCGTTATTCTTGTCTTCGTATAATACTTCTATTATTTATAACAATAATACTAGTACTATACACTGCACTGATTATTGCGATGATTCGATAAAGATCCAATACTTTGACAGTAACAAAATTATTAAGAAATCACACGGCAATCGATTGTTTGGATTTCGAATATGTCAGACTTTTAAATGCTTAGATGTTATTCGAAGAGTTCACTGAACAAACGACAAAAGTAATCTTTTTTAAAGACGGAAGCTAAATTAAGTTCGAAAACAATTTCCAGGAGCATGGAAAAATTACAGTATGATAAGAGGTTGTTTTAATCCTAAAAGGATATGAGAAATTTTCATATTTTGTTTAAATGATTAGCACAAGTCACTCCTAAAACGTTTGAATTAAATAGAAATAATATTTTCTTACGGGAAAAGGTAAACAATTACACACATGAGAAATCCATTTTGTACAAATGATTATGAAGTGAGAAAATGATTCCTAATGGCTTGTTGCATTTTTATTTAATACCTCTAATTTGCATGATTTACCGAAGTTGCTTGTAAGAAAGTGTAGTTGCATTGTTTAAAGCAGTAAAACCGTGGCGACCATTTAGTACACTAATAAAAAGAAATTGCATGTTACACAAGTAGATAGCAACTGCAGGCTACGCATATCTACATGAATTAATGATACACTTAGTATTCGGCGTGTCAATGTATGAGTATATGTATGGAAAGAAATAGAGAATGAGGTTGTCAGTTCTGCCTAGATGTCAGAATAGGAAACAGGAGCTACATATTCCGCTTCCACGGTCAGATTATTCATCCCAAGGATTCTGCTTAAAGTTAATCACAACTCAAATTCATTAATTTAATAGTATAAACTTATAAATTAGTTACGATGATAAATAGATAATTGACCTGTATTAATAATAAAAAAATTGGATTTTTTATTATAATACTAATAATATTAAGCAATATCAATAAAGTGAGTTTTTTTTAATTACAATATTGTGCTGTACAAATGCAGCGATGGACGTCAACAATAAGGAGGTCAAGATGAACCACTTGTGAGCCAACTTTACCAGCAAAAAGTTTGTTGGAAAACAGTTTGGTTGAGATGAAGATAAAAGATTGAAATTCATAATTCGTAATGCATTCATTGAAATGGAAGAAAATTAACGATAAATTCATAAGAATAGGTAACACTTTAAATTAAATGTTACATGTTAATACAATTTGAGGGAAATCTAAGAAACTGTGTAGAAATTAAATTTGTAAAGCTACAATCTCTGCGAGGTTATTATAAAAATTAATTATATTGTAAAACACCTTCCTACTCTTTACCTTTGCACAAATCCCAATATTTCATATTCCACATTCAATAATAACCAAAAATACTGAGTACAAAATATCTGATATCCATTCAAAGAAAAATATTCCAACATAGCTTTAGTTGTGTAAAAATAAATACGCACAAAAAGTACCAAAGCCTACTGAAAAAGAATGTTTTTCGTTAAATGCATTTTTTACTTAAACAGTGGTATCTGCAGTTTTGGAATATTCGATTTGCAAAATTTCAGAACATCCAATTCGTTATGTTCGGTTCGTTAAGCGAACTCAACGAAAAGAGTGTTGCGAGGATGGGACGTATCGTTTGATTCGCATAGATACACATATAACTGTGTTAGTTTACACAGTTATCTATTTGTACGTGAATGCGAGAGAGAGAGAGAGAGAGAGAGAGAGAAAGAGAGGCAGATTTGTTAATAGATAGTACCAGCGAGACCATACTAAAGACGAAAGCCTCGATGGTGCACAGCTAACCGGTAGGAAAAATCCATATTCATGAATACTAGACCCGTCTGCTTAGCTATGCGTCTAATCTGCAGAAATCTCCGATTCTAGACTCCAAGATGTTGATGCTTGTTCCCTGGATGTGTACGTACTGCTCGCGTAAAAGCACCACGCTCGAAACCTATCCGTAAGTTTCGACAATGGTATTGCGTATGCGAAGTAAATGGAACGGTATGCAGTTCTGGTTCGGTTTCATTAAGTAAACGAGAAGGTAGTGGTTAGGAAAATGTAATCACACCTCGATATTAGAAATTGGCGAATATTGAAATGATCTTGTGTGGAACTGAATTTTTTCACCATTTTGTGTCTCTATTTAGATAAGATTGAAAATTGACATGTAATATATTGATTTTCATTCTTATAAGTTATTGTTCGTTTCTCGTGTCCACCGACACAGTCGACAGTTTTAAATTCATACGCTGCATTCTAAAAACTGAACGATTCATGTAACACCATACGGCGTAAATATTAATGATTCTGACATCTCTTAGCGATGACAAAGACAGGATAAAGATAATATTATTAGACGTATAATTTCCCCTGACACGTAAAATTTGAATTGAACGTGATATTGAAACGTGGATTTATTTCTGTTTTATGATAGATTTCCAACATATCTACGATGTCAATATTTGGAAATAAACGCAAAGTAAATTTGACATACGTAGTAAGCTACTACAGGAAAATTTATCGAATCGTATATACTCGTATGTAGTAAAACAGCAAAATTAATAGATAAATCTCTATCGTTTGATACGTGTCTTATTCGATTTACGTATCTGTTCATAACTGATAAAAACTTTCTTCATTTTACTTAATGTTCTAGCAATATTTGATTTTAAAGCGTTATAGTTCTATGTCATATATTTACCAATATGTTAATAATACATCTCTCATAGTATGTAATAAAGTACAAGAGGAATATATACAATCTTTTGATGCTATTAAACCAATTGTAACACAAATATGTAAATTTTATATTGTTTAAAATACTGTAATATAGGAAAAAATTTCTTGTACAATATTTTACCAGAATCCTTTGAATTTGCCTCTAAAATAAAAATTTCATGAACTGCTTCACGAAGAGTGCTTAAGAATACCATTTGCGTTATCGCGAGCTACATATATGTATAAAGTGCTTGAATGTCGCCTTAGAGTTCACACCATTTGTTGCTGTGATAAGACTATATGCAATATCTTTCGAAAGGGATTTCTTTATGCGAACTTACCTGGACGTCGCTACTCGCGTAGTCTCCACTTTCTCGAGAAGCTCTCGAGTGCGTAAGTGGTATGATAGCTGGTGGATTATTATGACCTTGTGGCACAATAAGACCTCGCATTGTCGAAGTTGCACCTTTCCTGGAACGATCTCGCGGGAGACTGATGTCTCCGGCAGTTCGAAGCGAAATAATTCCCTCACTTCTGTTTTCTGGCCTTAAATTCAGCGTGAAACATACTCTGAAACAAAATACAAGCATTTTCTCAAGCTCTCGAAAATTTCTTCTACATACTATTAGTTTCAAAATTGTATCCTTAAAAATGAACGATACTAAAATTTTATGCTTTATGCTATCATTAATCATTAATCATTTATTACGTGCCCATTTAGAAAAACTAATACATGAAAGTAATATATTGTGAAATTAAAAGCACTATACTTATATAAGAAATTTATATTATTCAATACGTCGAAACTTTTTAAAATGAAGAATAAAAGAAAATATGTAAAATATTATTTGTAGCTTATATTATTTAATAAAGGTGTTGCATTATTCAACATCATACAAAAATTGTATTGTATTTAAAAATAATTTATAAAATATGACGCAAACGTTAAAGAAGAAAAGTTGGGAAAGACCGCTTTTATTAAAACTTATGTTTTATATTTGAACAAGAAACATAAAGACAATCTGGAGAAAATACTTATTTTCTAACTTTTTAGTAATTTCCTTTGATTTCGCGCAATAATACTTCATGTTATGTATACGTTAATATTGAAGATCTAATACTTAGTTGAATCAAATATTATGAGAAATTTACATTAAAATTTTCAATATCGTGAAATAATCTGCAAGTACGTTTTATAGACATGTATGGTTCTTATTCGTTTTGTTATTAAACTATAAGACTAGCACTATTCATAAACTTTATGTATTTTGTTATATATGATTAAAAATGTTTGCGGGCTTCACCTTCCATTTTGAATAGTCGCTGTTGGTACAGGACCACCACTGGCTCCCATGAGGAAGTCTTCGGGGTCTGACTCATATGGAGGTTCGTCATACCAGTGTTGACCTCCAGGACCCAAACCCAGTCCTCCTCCGCAACGTGCATCCTCGTCGTACATGTAAGTGTCATCTGAACATTAAAAATACATTTGTCATTACCTTGAAATACAAAGCAGCAATATTACGATAAATTCTTTCACTAATTTCTTAATATTAATATTAGTGAATTTGAAGTTAAATGACGACAATAAGTATTTATTTTTCTCTACATTTAATTAAAAACACATGTTCGCTGATATCAAACGCAACATTGGCCAAACTTCATTTAAAAAATATTTATTACGTTTAAAATACAAATATACAGATAAAATAAAATCTTAGATATATAATAATATAAAAATTTTAGAATTTCGATCTGTTCAATGAAAATACAAGATTTTAATTAACTTTAAATATAGAAAAATAAGCCTATCTCTACTACCATTTTTTTTTTTTTAACACCATTAAGCATATTTTTTAACATCTTTAAACATCTGTTAAGCATATAAATCATTCACAAGACACATTGATCAATTTCATAAATTCTTAATTTATCTCGTAATTTGCTATTATTTACGTCATACGTTTTTAAAAAACGATCTCACGAAAATAAATAATTCGTTTTCTCAAAATTGAACGTCAATCGAGCACTTATATAAAAAAATTGAAAAATTGATAAAAAGTAGAGCTTTTCAGTTCGACCGATATATACAAAAAAAATAATGTATGAAATTGATAATTCAACAATAATATTAAAAAACGAATTGAAAACAAATATGCAATTTAATAAAGCCAGTCTTACTGCTCTCTTCCTCTCAAGCAATTTGAACCTCCATTCTGTTTCTTTCTATTTTATTCTTACTCCTAAAGAGAAATTCTATCAACATCAACTTATCAAACGGTTTTTATCGTTTCGCGCAGCAATAGTGGATGGTAAAAATTCTTCTCGGAGAAATTGCACGGTGTTTCGTTTGGTAAAGTGTAGCATGGCGCTAATGCGTGGTAATTCGAGACGCGAGAAGACCTCGAGTGCCGTTGCTGGTGCGAAAGACTGAGCGAAATCAAGCGTCTGAGGATCGTGCACGTGCGTGTGGGCGCGAGAAAAAATGAGGGGATCGGGAAAGCGAGCCGCGGAGAAAGCAGTCGACGGTTGTTGACGATAACGAGATTAGCCAGAACATAGAAGGGGCTTCGTGGCTTGGTACCATTGCCTTCGTCGACTACGTGATCGCGAATAAAACTCCCCAAGTCAGTGATAAATCGGTAATAGGAAATTTAAAGGATCCTGGAAACATTACTCTCGATACTTTATTTGATCTTCTTTATGACACCCGATATATGTTATTATATTTGATCAAGTGCTTTTTTTATATACCTTCATAATGGAGAAGATAGGTTGATTTATAGGATTTATAGGATCAAGTAGTAAAATAATGCATATAAGTAGGAATAAATAAAATCGCTTAAACAGAGTATTATTATAAGATAATTAGATAGTTAGAAATAACATCGATTTAGCTACAAACAATTTATAGATATAATAAATATACTCACAATTACTACATAACTAGAGATCAAACGTAAAAAAGATTTTTGTGATTTAAAAAGGAATATGAATGTAAATAAGAAGGTTTAACATAAAGCTAGCAATACTTAGATTTCATATAAACTTTATAAAAGTACAAGAACTAGGAGAAAGAAAAAATAACAACGAAAGACCTGTTAAGAATATCTTTGAAAATTGTTTTCATAAATAAAAAAGTATTCAATGATATAATTTGTCTGAAAAAAAGTGATACCAAAAAATTAAAGCAACGTTATAAATCTTCGGATTGATAGTGGATTCTTAATGTTTCACACACGTGAGCTACTCAATATTTATGCTAGTACTTTACTGAAAATAATTACAGCGGGTTACCTGATTGAAAACTATTAAAAGTCAACAAAATCCTAAATGTGCACACCAATTTTGATTCTTAATATTCATTTATAATACGAATAAAAGCAGATTGAGAATCCTAGAAGAGTTGCAAGGTATTTTACAAAAAATTCAAGTAGAACGAGAAGAAAGATATACATATCGTCTTTGACATCTCACAACAAGATTAACCTAAACTTCCATTCGGATCCTAAAACAAGCAGAAGACATTCCTTCAAAAGTTTTTCCGTTTAAGAGAATTTTTGTCTACGGCGGCAATTTCGTTTCAGTGCACCGAGATTTCTTGAAAAGAAAAAGAAAGCGGGAAAGGGACAGAAGAAGAGGCATCGTAGAACGAACGCGTTAAATGAGTCCCTAGAGGGTGCGGGTGAAACGTACGAAGTGTCAGGCGTTTGGGAGTCGATTCTCAGACTGGCTGGCACGTGCAAGTTCTGCTCAAGGTAGACACACTGGTCGTGTACTATAACAGAAGCACGCACACAGGAACGTACCAAGGACGTGGCCTGGTTGGTTCGAGGAGACTGGGCTATAAGTTGCAGAGAGACAAGGCGACAACTAGCTAGAGGTTACACTCCTTGACGTACTTACCTCCAGGGAGCTGACCCCGTCCGTCTCGGCCAAGCTGCATTAAACCCTGCCGGATGTCCCTCAGTATCTGAAACAGGACAATAACGAGGGCGTGAATGAATCTCCGTTCGACTACGTGATTAGAATATACATTAATTTACAATGGAAAATTTGTTGAAATATTTTGAAATAGACTGAACCTGCAGCACGGTGACCCCACTACTCTGAACTCTTATTATAAAAATCTTGGTCCGCCACTGCACTATTATGAAAATATATTTATTTATTTATAATAGAACATTCATTATCTGAACTTCATTTTTTTTTTTAATTTTTGAACTTGATTCAATCTGATTTAGTCGTGAGCGATTTCGTTTGTTGGAATTTCTTTAAATTGATTGAATCTGAACCATCTATAGACGGTTCCATCTATTGGAATTTTTTGAAGTTGGTTGAATTCTAACCACATTTACTATTGTATTATGCAAACGAAACTTTCCTCATAGGCCACGAAGAAATCAGCGAATTCTTATTATATAAATTTTTTGCCTTTCTATGGTGATGATATGGTTGTTCCTCGCATTGTAGAAGGAAAGGTGTTCAAATATCGATTCATCGATATACATTATATAGAATTTAAAATCTACAAATCCGTTAAATTGTAAAATTGTAGATGATCGTAATTTATACATTTTATTACTTTTCTATTTGTTTTCCTATGCTATTTACCTATATCGCGCGAAAGATTAAAATAAATAAGTTAAAAGAAGCACAGAAGCAAAACATAATATTATAAAAAATACGAAGTTCCGTGTACAATAGTCCATCCCAGAGGATACATTGTTACAACGAAACATTGCCAACGTTCATCAGGAAGTTTGTAACGGAGAAAGAACGAAGGGTAGCCGTTGTATCGCGTCTACATGTACAGTTTATGGTAACGGCAGGCGGGGTCCGAATTTTAATTACGCGAAACTGACGATTCCATACACGCATATGCGAGAAAAGTTAGCCTGGTCCTTTCAGAGAATTGAAGGGATTGAAAAAGGGCCCCCCAGAAATTAGCCGAAACTGACTGGCTTCTCTTGGCCCTAGGCTACTCAAACAGGCAGAAAAAGATAGGAAGAAATAAAACGGAGAGTTTCCTTTGAGGTTGCGAACAATATGGAAATAAAGGTCTGTATCCGTGTAAAAGTTTTAGTGTCACTTCTACCTTCGAAGGTTTACTGCTCCCTAGGGAGGATCTTCTTTTCTTCCCTCCCTATTCCCTACCTTCTATTTTCTCCACCAACCGGTTGACTTCTCCTTTGCCACGCGAGAAACTGCGGGATAATCCCGTGGGCGACCACCTCGTCAACTATCCTCGTCATCATTCTCCCCTTTCTCCACTTTCTGCTTCTTTTCTTGTTCCAAGTATTATACAAGTCATTGATATGACATTTTAGACGCGTAAGTTCAACTTTTACGCGGACAATTCGTGTCATTTGTTTAGTATGAGAAGCTATTTCTTATTTCAGGGTTATTTGCGATTATATAGTACATACATAGTATACAGTTACATTACTATAGACGACCTTCCGGATAGTAATTTAGTGAGAAGTTCGAAGTTGGATCATTGTTATTTTCTTATAATACTTGCTAATAACAAATGGTGGATGATCGCTAGACGGAGTTAAGATGACAAACGATTAAAACGAGATAAGTGACAGAAGTTAAGATTTCCAATAGAAATAAAGCATTTCTGTTAATCTCCCTACTAATGTCATTTATTGTTTGAGTAGTATTCATGAAAGAATATATATTTGATAGTATTATATTCAACGAAGACATGTTAGTCTCACAAACACGGATTAGTATCTTAGCTCTGTTTCTATTTTTATATTCCCTGATAGCTATAATTATTATAAGTAACAGAATATGTAATAAATACTCAAATATTTTTCTATGTCAAATGGAACTACAAAAAATATACCTGGATTTATTATATGTTTCATAGTAATAAGTATAATTATTCTTATTATAAATATTTGAATACAAATTAAATGAATAGTTATAACGTAAATGGATACGAGAAACACTAAGAACCCATGAGGGTTCTTGATGATAATGCTACAGCATCGATCATACATATGTGATTCGCAAGCGTGATAATTATAGTCGGACGCATCGAATTCACACCTGTGTAGGAATTGAGGTGTTGAAACATAATTAACTAACCTGTTAACTCGAGAATTACTTGATCAGAAACAACTCCTATGCATGCAACTCCCAGTCCATATCAGAAACAGTTCCATTATTTCGTAATCTATTATTGAAGTGAATGACGAATCTACTTTTAAAAATAACTAACGTGTATAAAAAAACAGCTAGACAATATAGAAAAGCGAGATAAAATATCAAACCAATCTGAAAATGTATAGGTATAAGAGTGATGAAAAAAATGTGTAAAAAGCAAAGTCAATCAATTCTGAGAATTTGTTTCTCAGATAAATCAATAGTAATAAAATGAGATAATATAGTAAAGAAATTTCGATAAAGTTCGTACTGAATTTTAGTCAGTAAATTGGATGACAAACTCTGCTATTACGAAGCAGCTTAGAAACTTTTGTCAAATAATCCCAGATGATCCAGTTGGTCCCTCACGTTGCCCGTTCCAAATCTTGACCAGTCCTTTCCGCAAACTTCAACGATACCATTCCGACTTCCCTCTCGAGCTACGAGCTCCTTTACGAGTTTCAACTTCCTTCCACATGTGTTTCGTCCATCTCACTCGAACAGGAGGAAAAGGGGATTAGTGCTTTTAAAAAGTTATCAGTAATCTTCTGCGAGACTGGCCTTATTACTCAAGGTGTACACCAATCTTATCTCCATGTGATAATTTTGATACAATTATCACAGCACTTACTGCTTATTATATTATTACACATAATATTATATATATTATGTATATATGTATTGTATATAATATAATATGTAATATATTACGTATAATATATTATGTATAATAATATAATTAATCAAGATATATCAAAATATTTTCATCACCAATTTAGTTGAAATTTTGCATACTCGCTCTCTTTTTATACAAAAATAGCCTGTTATAGTATTATTGTAAGAGTATACTCAATATTTGCGAAAATATGTTATATTTTTCGAAATCTTCATGATTCAAGATTCATTATTGTATTAAAGTAGAATCGAAGTATTTAAAAATCAATATGTTTATGCAGGATTTCAAGTCTAAAATCTCAGCTAGATTATTTCTCACAATCAATTTCAAATAAAATTAGTAGAGAATTGCGGAGGGCAGATTGGGTTTTTAATAAGTTCTATCACCCTCTGCCGCCATTTATTGTGTAAATTATTTTTAAATTTATTCTGTTCTTAAATTATTCGACAATTAAATTATCCTCGTTTTAATTGTCTCTATATTATTCCCAAAATTTATTCGATGAAATTGTGAGAAAGATATATACATACGTCGCATTCGCAATATGCTGTGATTCGATAAAATAATTGTCTTTATATAATACTTTGTTATATCATTTATACGATTGCGCTTTAATTGTCAATTGCTCATTAATCATTACGATTAATTATATCTTATAGATAATACTAATAGCAAAATATATAACATATCTAGAGGAAAATAATATAATTTTCAAGATATAAAGGTTGATAAGCTTTTGATAAGAACGATAATAAAACTAAAAGCTGAACCAATGCACCATTAAATTGATCATGCTTATTGCTTTTATTCGTTTCTCTTATGAATTGAATCTAACTCACTTCCTTTCTTTGGTATTCGTACAAACAAAAATTCATTAGTTATAAAAAAAAGGAAGAGTGAACATTAATTTAAATTACACTCACCTCTTCGTGTTCTTTATGAAATCGTTCCTTCTTTCTCAGCGCCTCTTGAACCTTCAGCTGGAAAATATAAACCAGTAAAGTCTTCTCTACATACCGTATTGACCAAAAATTCAATAATAGTACGAAGAGATATTTCAAAACTTTTGAAGAATTTTATATAAAACAAACGTACCTAGGTGAATCAATTTCAATTAAGATAACAAAAGACGTGGATAATTAAGATAACAAAAAGCTCGCAATCTTTTTTTTTTTTAAAGAATTACAATGTTTAATAAAACAAACAAATTAGACAAAATTATTAATTAAATTTTATATTTCAATTTTTCATTATCTCTGATAAAATGAAAACTGTAACTTATAAGTTATCATTTAATATTTATAAAATATAAATGATACATATAAATGAAAATCATACCCTATGTATGGTTTCCTCGAAGCTATTTGGCTGACCACCGTTCATTTGCAAATATCTTAATCGATCGTAATCTCTTGGATCCACCATAGAACGTAAAATTGTGTGTCCCATATCTGGTCCCAAGCCTAATCCACTTTGCAGAACACTATCTGGTGTGTCCACCTATCATTAACAAATCGAACAATACAAAATTATTTAAAGTTTATATACAACAACATTTTCTTACATATAGATTTTTATAACTTTGCCTTTATTTAAATACGAATTATTCTACGACATTTGTGACAGTGTAAGTAAAAAATGAACTATGAGAGGATATAATCGTTTTACTTCATTACGCTACAGAATGGTAAATTCCAGGAATAACCGAATGAAACCAAAATACTGTGTACGAAATTATTTAAGGAGCGTGTAATTAGGAATCATAATGAAAGTATGAAATAGTGTTTCGTTCTGCACATCATTAGTCGAATAATTAAGACAGAGACTGGAGTATTTTGACAGTGATAACTTGAGGCAAAACGTTCTAGGCGTTTGTAAAGAGCGTTCTGCTGCGAACGTGATTTTAACTAGAAAATTCATCTCTGCCGCGAAATTATATGGGACATTAAATAATAAATATCATATACAGAATATTTTAAAAAAGAAAGGGTAATGAAACATCATGGTGAACATAATAATAATGATTAATAATTATCAATAATGGAACACTTTCTTCATCAGAATATCTTAATTTGACAGTGAAAAATATCATAAATATTTTAGTAATAGAATTAAAAAATCCGAAAACGGTAATAATTACGAATGGAATATAATTGGGTAAGGTTAAACAAAAAGGAACAAATGGCAATTGCAAAACAGGAAATCAAAATTTGTGAGGTGTGACATGGACAGAGAAAAAAATCATTTTCACGAACGCAAAGGTTATTATCTCCTGGCTGAAATTTAATTAAACCGCGTGGCATTTATGTTAAACGGATTAAAACCATTTGTTTGCGTTCACAGGCTGAACTTCGCAAATACAACGGTAGAGGTACAATTCCTAAGACTGAATAATTCCAAGAGACAAGACTGGGAATTTACGTGATTGTTCCCTGTTTACTGGCAGCATGTTGACTTTTACCATACTACGCCATATGTATAGCTAAGATGAAGGAAAAGTGAATATATTATGCAACGAACATAGAAGCTACTATTGAAAAATCTGTCAACTCTTGTCAAAAACAAGGTACGTAGCGATAAAGCTCGGAACACGACTAAACGAATCTAACATAAGTACTATATTCAAAAATATACTTCATTAAAATTTACATTCTTTCATTAATATTTACATTCTATGTGTTTTTTTTATATATCATCTATAAATTTTACTTAATTTATTTTTATTTTATGAAGCTAATATATAAATTTATATTCTATCTAATTTATATTTCATAAAGGTATAGTATTCGCTACATTTTTTACTTTCATTCATTTTATTCGTCTCAAAAAAATCATTTTTATTCTAATGAAAAGTACTACAAAGTTAATGTACTTTATACCGAGATAACTAAAATTCTGTTTTATTAGATTTTTGTTATTTAGTATAGTAGGAAATATATATTATTATAGGACTTTATATAAATATGCCTTATTTAAATACAAATGGTCTTTTTTATGAAGTCTGTAGACTTCTGAGATTAATTATAATAAATATAAAATGTTCAATAATAAATCCAGTTGTCTGAACTCGACCAAAACAAAACTATGATATTAATTAATTAAAGAAATCATTTATTCATTCGGGAAACTTTTACGGGTCACCTTGCAATTTATGAGTTTTCAATTCTTGGAGGTGAATAAAAACTAGACGCCAGTGGGCAACGACAGTTTTATCATGCGGTTCAAATCCATCAACAGGATAATGCCCGTATAAATCCGTTATAGACATGCACCATTAACGAGCATTTAATTCTAGGAATTCGAGCCGCAACGGATGAAAATCACGGAGAAATCTGTATATTAAAAGAGGGTTTGTCTTACCCAGCACTGGAAAATCTGTTTAACTTTTAGAACTCGCTATTAGACGCAGTATGGCCAATGAGCTTTGACTCGTGTAAACCAACAAACTCTGTGTGTTACGAGTTTATAGCACACCTAAAATTCTTCCGGCGAAATTTTATTATTGAACCGGAAAAGTGCAGCACTAGTCGGTTACGTAATATTGAAACATTTTGGTTCGTAAAGTTGATATTAACAAATACTTGGTAACTTTCGATTTGTGGAATTTCCTTAGCTTATTGTTAAATTAAATTGCTGAGATAAATATAGAGGGTGAGCGAAGACACTGTAGTATGTTATGTTATAAATATTAAAATTTATATACAAATTGTATGATTCTAACAAAAATTAAAATTAAGATATTTATAGTCACCGAAGTATCTTTTATTAATTTCAATGATTGTCTTTCATTTTTTAGTCATTCTGTGTTTCATTAGTTCCTGTTGCCCTTGGATCTCGAATTTTATTTCTAGAAATTTTCTATTATTTAGAGTAAACATGGTAGAGATGGATCAGGTTTTTAAAAACACTCAAAAATCGAGCATTTTAGGAATATTATATATTTTTCACTCGTGGGTTTATGTGGTGAACGATCCTTCTTGAAGTATGTAAGAATCGCAGCATAATATTTTCATAAATAACTACAGAAAGAGGAAAATAAAATTTTAGCTTCTGGGCTATTCCTTGCACTACGGGTGAGGTGGGCCATTTTCACGTAAGTTATAATCGCTCATGAAATTGGTTTGCGGTAACTACTTTTATTGGAAAAGCTTTTTTAATAAGGAGAAAAGAAGACTCTCTATTATTATCTACTATCACAACTACTATTATTACAGAAGTACAAAATATACTACTTATAAAAATATATAAAAAACATTTTTAGATACTATGAAAGTTATTTATTAAACACTTGTTTTTTTTCCTTTTTTGCCACAATGCTCAGACATAATTTTAAATATCGGACATCCTTCAGGAATACATCGAGAAAAGACAACACATTTAATTCAATCATCTTCTTTCGTCAAATCATTATAGTTTTCACCGTATCTGATGCATACATCTTCGTTCCAGTTCTCAAAATCATCATCAATTTGTTGTTTTGTTTGAAGGATGTTTAATTAAATTTAATTAAAACACCTCTAATTAAATCAATTCAAAAGACGTACGCCTAACGGATATTTTTTAAATTAGATACGTACTCCGTTTTTTCCGGACTCACTTATATTGAAAAAGGGACTGAAAATAAGAAGGTAAGTAAGGAATAAAATCGCTTGAAATTTTCACAAAAGGTATATTGAGAGCATTTTAATCATTTAAATAGAATAGATTAATTTATCTTCTACCATCAGTTCATCCAATGGTCTTCGTACTTTTTACTTCGCAACAAACTTCTAAATTATTCATTCATTTCGTAGTAATTATGTATAAAAGAAATTTTTAAGGAACGAGTCTTGCAATATAACATTAATTAATTAGTTGCAAAGTGAAATGTATATAAAAGTAAAAGCGAGATAAATAAGTTATTTATGTACTATGTAGTGCATTCTTCTCGTCACTATGTTAATAATGGACTATCATATTTTTATGTAAAGCTTTACTGAAGTTTGAAAACAGATCACTAGTATTTTCATATTAAAATTGATACAGAATTAAGAAATAATTAATCAATTTGACCCGTTTCAATTGTTAATTTTCCAATTAACGAGGAACAGGATCCCTTTTGGAAATATTATTCGATTATAAATTCGATGTTGAAGTTCGTAAAATAAATTTGTAGTAACAACTCACATTTTTATCTCATTTCTTTGGCAGTATCTTTTACGAGACTACACCAAGAAATGGTAAATTAATGAAAGTGGCGACAATTTCCTTCGCTCCAATTTACAATAATTAGTGTAATTGTACGGTATCTAATGCCATGATATTAATCCTAAGACCACTGTAATACGAAAAGTAGCTAATTTTCTGCAGTATATTTAACGAGTAATTTTAGCTGGACAAAGATATGCGTATATAACACTTGCTATTCTTTTCGTCGGAAGTAAATGTACAATATGTTATTACAATAAAGAAGTTTCATTTCTGAAAAGTATCGAGTAGGCTGAAGCGATAGAAATAAATTGTGCAATCCAATCACACAATAAAATTGAACTTATCAGTAAATAATAAAAATCAAATAAAATCAATAAACGTAACGATTACCAAATATGTTCAGCTCTTCTAATTCAAAATTCATTGTTTCCATGTGTATTTTTATGGAAAAAAATTAATTTAGATTTCATAAAATTAAATTGAACTCATGGTAAGTATAATAAATGGAACGAAAAAAATTAGATAGGGCAAAGTTATGAAAATAGCGGGAGTAGCAAATTCAAGATGGAATTCCACCAAACGTACACCTAGGTCTAAGCGTGTGTTCTTCAATATTGGAAGCTGGCACCGCAAAAATTCTAGTCAGGGCTCTAAAATAAAAGTGCTTGTCAATAAAGAATCCAGTAAGGGCTTTCATGGGTATTGGGTATCGTTCCTATACAATACAACAATTTCAGAAATAAAATAACTGAAAAATAATTTATTTATACGATATATTAAATAGCATTATCATAACAGTTTTAGCGCGTTTATCATCTTTCAATACATATAAAATTATTTTATTATTTAAAACATTTAAAACAGCACTCTAAATTGTTAAAAAAAATAATCTTATTATATTCTAATGAAATCAGTATATAATATTCATTTTTCGATATTATATAAGAAATTTATACAATGTTGTAATATTATAAAAATAAGACTGCAAAGAATATATCTGGAAAATTGAAATAAAAATAATGACAATACATGTGATAGTTGTGATATTTGATCATTATGAAACAATTACGGTGAATCGTTCTATTAAAAAATGCCATAGAATAGAATGTTACTACATGAAAATTTTCTTAAAGGAACACGTTATTCGAGGCACGCGGTTTCCAGTTCAAAATTACAAAAGCAGCGACCGCACGAAATGCACGTCCTTCGATATCCCAGGCAGCTATTGCAAAGAGATTCTAGTCACGAGCCTCGACATGTCACTCAGGTAAAAGCGTTTTGCAGCGAAGAAATCTGTGGCTTCCTTAAATCTGATGAAGGTATTGCGACAATGTTGTAAATTTTACTTGAAATTGCAACTAAATGTAAAATGTTTCTTGCTTGTTTAAACTTTTAAAAAATGACAATACATATATAATATAACATTCAGATACATATAAGAGAGATACATGTAAGATACATATATAATATAAATATTTTTATATCAAGATTTTATATTAATATATTCTTTTATAAGACACTGAAATTTTACATATTTTATATTTATCATTTTATTTACTTAAACAGAAATTAATGAACTAGCAAAAAATTGACCGATACGATAATATAAGGTATATTTCATTCTTTATTTTGTTTCTTATGAGAAAATTCGCGAAGAAACTCGTTATTTTTGAAAGAACAAGAAAATAGCGAAAACTTCATATGGTACACTTATCCGACATAATAGTAGGTTGTTCGAAAAGTGTCTTTCTTTTACAGACACGTCTTTTACAACGACGCATCTTTATACAAACATGAAACCTAATCTGTCAAACACTGTGATCTTTATTTTGATAGAACAAAATGGATCTCACGTAATTCTATAAAATAATATAAAACGAAAAATGTTGTGCATCCGTTATCTCCTTATAAAACGAAAGAAACATTTCGGACGACCTAGTAGATCTACAATTCTTACATATCGATAATGTTATCTTATCGAAAACTTTTCAGCTCTCTTTTTACATCAATCAATTTAGAATTTTATCAGCTCTTAGGTTCATCGCGAAATTTTTAATCTGTCAGAACATTAATAATGATCATTTAGTTTATCATATATCATTTTTTATTTAGTTGTTTGTCTATTGTATGATTTAGTAATTTGCTTCAGTATAAAATATCGGTCGCCTCTTGTGAATTCGTTTGTATCCTACAAGGTTGCTCGCATAACTGGAAACAGTTCAATAATTCGGAAACTACGCCACTGCCTTTAATCTTTCTGGGCTCAAATTTTATAGGTCCTAGGGGCCTTTACATATGTGTCAGAGTTGATTCATATTCATACCCCGTAGGGGCTGAAACGAGGGTCGACTTAGAAATTTCAAATGGGAGAACCTATATAAATTTGTTTGTAAATAGTATGAATTTACCCCGTCTTAATTTTTTGATTTTATCCTGCATGAATTTACAAAAAGAATGAACTATATTAAAGACTGGTGAATCTGAAAATCGATGAAATTCAGAAATTTTTTCACGACTTGATTATGCGCATTCCAGAAAATTGAGAAAATAAGATAGTCTCATTTAAACAGTATTTATTTTTCCTACAGGACGATTCTGTTAATAATTAAAATGTATCGTGCAACTTCTAGTTTTGTGAGACTATCATATTATAAAGAAAAAGAAACGAATACGTACGTTCCATAAACAAAAATGATAAAAAATAAATAGTTACACAAGCCAGATGTTAGGAAATAAAAGTGGTACGTGGAACATAAGGTGTACGAGTTATAAAGAAGCTAGATAGTATGTGAAGCCAAAACCGTGACAGTGGTTTCTGTTTACCGAAAGGATGGGGGTAATCTCTGCAAACGTCACCAAAACTACGTACATGTCGAGGACTATGTGTGTATATCGTAACTACCTAATAAAACTCGAATCTACGACGTGGCGTCGCGACGGCTCGCGTTAATGTCTCGCGAGACAGGCAACGAGTTAGGCCATGTGACGTTGACACGCTGCGGGGAAAATTGTTGACGTGGTAACGCGGATTTCCACGTGATAAAACGTGTGCTACACCACACCGAAACAAATCCTTATTGAACAGTAAAAATTTTATTTTCTTTCGTAGAAAAGTAATCTTAACATTCGTTTCTACGGAAAATTAAATTCTTTGCAAGGTATAAGATTTCTTGCAAAGTGGTTAACTCGACGTGTATTATTCATCCTTCTATTGTCACATTTGTATCACGTTTGTGTCATTCGTGGTATTAAATGTCTTATACATTCATCAAAACACTGTCCCCATTGATAAGTAGATTACCGATATTTTTAGAAATTTGTATTTCTATGAATACAATCTGTAGAAATGAAAAGAATAGAGAAAAGAATTATTTGAGTATAATTTACAATAATATATAGCCGACGAATTTTAAGAAATAGAATATAAACGAGAAATTTAAAAAATTGAATGTGAATGGAAATTGTTTGATATAATTAAAAAGAAATTTTCGCATTTTCAAATTACCCACAAATGAATAAGAATCTGCAGTCTACAGATAAGTATGAAATATTTTTCCGTGCATTTTCGAAAAAGCGAAGTAAATTTTTTGTGCGCAATAGTACTTTACTTTGGGTAATATCTGGACATAGAAATATCACACACATATATACATCTAGGTATCTTTCAACCGATACAGAAAATCGTTCAGGATACATCGATGCAAATGAAACGGCGTGGTCACGGAAAGAGCTATGGTTCTCGTCAAAATGTTTTACGCGATATGGAAGATATATGTCATGAGTATGCAATCATATTTCATGCAAATTTAGTAAGCTGTCTTGCGACAAGTAGCTCACAATGCCGATTTCAGTACGTTTTGTCACGACAATTGAACAGATGGTACATATATCCATTTTGTCGTTCTTCATTCTTCTATCTGTCCTGATATCAATGAATTTGTTAATATATTCCTCTTTGCATATTCTTATTAGATGTCATTTTAAGCTTTTACAAGCATTTTAATTTTTTACAGAATAATATTAAACATATTTTTTCTGTTTTCTTTGTCTGTGCAATTAAAAAATTATCCCAACAAAATTGTAATAAATATCGTATGGTATAGACTAAACACAGAATATAGCTAGGATAGAATTTTGAAATTTATTTAATCTTACTGATGTTCAATATTTGGATTGATTCTTCCTGACTTCAACTTTGATAGGTTCCTTTTAAATAGATTACTTGTTAACACTAAATATAGTATACTATAATCACAAAAGGTTGAATTTTTGAGACTATATTTATCGAGGCAATGTATATTTTATGGAAAGAAAGATGGATTGTTTCAATAATGCATGAGCGATGAAATACGTAGATTTATCGATAAATCATCAGATATAAAATTAAAGAGATATAAAATATACCAAATAAGTGATAGAATAAGTAGATTTATCCATAAGAGATTAAATAAATATAGAATAAGCTATGCTACTCTATTATTTGATAACAGCTTTGTTCGCGATTGACACAAGTAAAATACGAAATATAACGCCAATACACTTTTTTGTTTCAACTGTATTGTTCATTGTTATTTCTACATCACAATCTACATAAATAATTAGTTTAGATCGCATAATAGAACTTTCAGATTGTAATATGGGTTGCCGCAGTAGCTGCAACTCGTTTCGAGGTTATTTCTGTTGGCAAAACAGCTCTTTTGGAATAATATACGCGTAATTGGTTGTAACCAATTTAATTAAAGTTGAACCGTTTAAACGGCACGCTTTCCTGTATGAAACTTCAGATAAGCGAGAACATAGTTAAGCAAGCAGTTGGATGACTAAGCATATTATCGTTTAGATTCTTTATAACCATAACTGCATAATGTGGTAAACACTGCGGAACTTTGATTCTCGAGTTAAAAGCACATTCTCGTAATGATAATTAGATACTCTATACCAATGTGTGAACTTAGTTTGTGAATTACTTAATATACTTCATACAAATACATGTTAATCAACATTTTGAGAGATTGAATGTTTTCAGTTTCAATAGTTTTTCACACGCAATATGATTTTATATTATTGCGAATTTGCCTGAAACATAGAATTAAGAATTATAGAAATAAAGTATTAACACTTTGGAAGATATTAATCAGATAGTTAGACAAAATTATTATTTTGTTTGAAATAACAGGAATTACAAAGCTCGAAACCTACAATCAAAGTATAATTGAAGGAAATACATATTAGCAAGATAGTTTGAAAAAAAAAAACATAATTGCTACATAGAAAATAATAGTATCAAGAAAATAATTGAAGAAGTCCAATAAATATATTTTTGTGAATTTCAGTAACCGACGACATTATAATAGTGTAAATTGTATTTCATGTCTTGTAGACAAATCTATTTATTCCCATTACTCTTTCAATTAGTATACTTAATTGCGTATATTTATTGCTTCAGAGACGTAAGGTTTAATCAATAATGATTTATATTATTCTCATGATGCTGTATTTTAATATCTGTTCGTTTTTCTTTCTAAATATTTTAAAAACGCAATTTTTTGAAACTATTTTTAAGAGAAGGTCAGCTAAAAGTTAAGAATCTAAATAGCCTGCAATTTATTGGTGCATTTTCAAAATCCACTAGTGCCAAGTAATTCCTAAAACATTTTTTAAAAATTCAAGTCACAAATATATTTTCTCAGTTCGATAGTCTATAATTTATCAACGTGCACTGGCAGCAGTTTTCAGAGATCAATTCTAAACCTGGCTGTCCATGCGCGCCTGATCGACGCGTAACATTTAAATTGCACGTAATTCAGTAATGAATTAACGCGTTGAATCTCGACCGTATAATTTACGCGCAGCGGTTCATTTTCGTTCTACGCTTTTATCGGGAATCGGCGATTTTAAACACGAGACACAGGAAATGCACAATCAACGAATTATTCATCCAAAATGTATTGTTTTTTACATGTTAATCGTGAACATTGATTTATTTCGATAACGGTTTAGTATTTAATTGCGATTCTATTAATTGTAAACGTACAGTAGATTCTCTTATCAAATAAACACAGTTTAATTTATATTTCTGAAATAAATTTGCTTACTGAGGTATCTGATAAATTCGGTTACTTTCGTTTAAAAGCAATATTTCACCACTTATCTGACAATGAGTCATCTCAGATTTATAGACCGACCGTTCTATGGTTTGGACGTTTCTCATGATAATTTTCTTATTACATTCTCTTGATGGTTCGCGCAATTATTGTCAAAATGTTAAAAGAGCTAGCTTATTAAGGACGATGTTGATTATTCAGTGTCCAGTTGAGAATCATGATGCTGTGACTTATTGCTAGTTCAAAATAACTTGAGTTGTATTATGATATACTATGATTGAGTCGTATTGACATTTTTCATAAAACGGTGTCTTGTATTTCTTATCACAGAAGATTCGATATACTTCTTCAAATTACATATCTTGACCGAAGATAAAGTCATAATCCAGTTAAATGAATTGAAGGCACTCGTTAACTTACATTTTCGGAATTTTCAATCGCAGTCAACTAAATATTCAAGTACACATGAAATGTTTTACGAGTAGTTGATATCGTCTTTTATTACAATAACATTGAGCAGTGCAGTATTTTTTGGACACGTAATTTTAGAAATAGAACGACTTTGTGGACTGCTTTTAGTCGTAGAAAGTTGGATTTATAAAGGACCAGCAATAATCCTGGAAGTCATGTCCTGGAACAGCACGTGTTTGTCACGTGCAGTTACCAACTAAATTGTATCCATTGTTCACCACTAAGTTACTGAAGCGACTCAGAAGGGCAAGAAAGTGTATTTTGTCTTCTTCCATCTACGCATCAAAAAATTGCACCCTCGCAAATACATCGAACAAAAAACTATGACAGCACAAACTCACCGACATAAATACACTAACATTGACATAAGACATAAGATATTTTCAGAGAAACGAACGGAGCTCCATAAATATTTCTTAATAAATTCACATCATGTAACTTATTATTAGTACTTAATAAGTTGCGCAGCACCGGTCATTTTAATTCACAATAAAATGATCAACTTTATTCGAAGGTCGCAACTGCTCCCAAATGGTTGCTGATTTGAAATGATTGTTATTTCGTGCCACAACAAATACACTTAAAATGTTTCACGTCCAATAATCCAATATTCTAATTTGTATCGCATATTTATGATACGCACGTAATTAGACATCGTGATTCATACATTTCACACAATGAATTGTATTACTGAGTGCAAAAATAAATAAAAATTATTGAATATGTAGAAACACTGATAGAAGACAACTGCATAAAATATCATCGGTACGAATTCATAGTAAAATTGATATAAACGTAAGTAAAAGGAAAGAGATAAACATAACGAAAACTACGCCAAGTTGGAAGAAGAGCGCAAACAAAAATTAAAATCGAGCTTAAAGCGAACGAAAAAAAAGGGAAGGGAATAGAGAGAAAAATATTGAAGGAAAAGAAAGAAGTCGTCATTAAGGAAACGAACACGTGGAAAGAGCTGGCTGAGAGTTCGGGTTGAAGAGTTCGATAGAGAAGAGTGGCAGAAAGCAAGGGGTAGCGCAAGAAAAAGGGCGAGAAAAAGGGGAAGGAAACGAAAGGATTGAAAAGGACCTTCGCCAGAGGCCCTGAAGGCTAGCACTGATATCTTGTTTAATTAAGCAGACTCGAAAGTGCGGCCCGGCGTCTTGTCATGGTAAGAAGCCGACCTATTGTGAAACTCAAAGCTTCCATCGGACGGCACTCGCCACTAAAGAAACCAAACTACCCTCTTCTTTCTTAGCCTCTCCTTTAGCTGTTCTTGGTCATCTTACTAACGAATACCGACACTGAATTTTGCATGTGTAAATATACATCCGCGTGATCACGGTGGTTTTCACGTTTTTTATTATATTTATACGTGTAGATAATAAACATAGTAATAGCGATAAAAAAACAACATATGAAAAATATATATAAATAATTGGAAAAAATCATGGATGGATTATACTGTAAGAACTCATTTAATATAACATTTTATGCGATAAAAGTGAAGTATTAAGAATTTTATTTAGAAAAATGCGTGTAATTTAAAATTTATAATTTACAACAAATATCAAAACTTCATCTATCTTTTATACATACTGTAAAATAAAGCTTTCGGTAAGCATCTGTGTATTCGGGCTAATCACGAGAACCACTGGACGGATTTTCATGTGGTTTCCATCGCAGAGATTTTAAAGAGCATTTCTCGAGTAAGGTTTACGTGCGTGACTTTGGGGCGGTTTTAAACCATGGATCACTACGATATGACCACAGGAGGCTGAGCAGGAACCGAAAATACGAACAAGAAACAGGATATTCGCTCGGGTGATTTTTTCCGTACTGTCGTGCTTTGTTTATAATCCCTATGAACTGTATCTTTCTCTTTTCGGTTTGCGGCATGTCAGAAGCTTAACAACCTCGTTGTTTGACAATCGGCACCATTTTACGGATTTCAGCACGTTTATCGAGTCGATCGAAATTCGATCAATTCAATCAGCCGATCAATTCAATTCGAAATCGTCAGCCACATTACTAAAAAAGATTATACATATAAGATTTCGAAAAATGGAAGATGTTTTCTAAGATTTATCAACCAGAGTGAACTTGTGTCAGAAAATGATTAGCATAAGGGATTAAATAGCGAAATATACAACTATTTGTATTTGCCAACCTTTTCGTCAATCTCTCTTGGAAAAAGAAAGAAAATGATAGAGGAATCTTCATTTACTAAAAATCCTAAAATCTAATGTACATTTTCTTATAAAGTACTTATTTATAATGCTTGCTTTTACACTATTTGTTTTCAATGCGCGAATCGTTAAAAGTAGTTCATTAAAAGCATCCTTGTAAACTTAGCCACGAACGTGGTAGAAAATAGGAAAAATTGGAAGCTCGGATTTCTCTGCAACTCTCACGGAAATTGCTTATCGGCGCTGTCCATTTTCCCCGCAGAAAAACCGTTTATCCCACACTTTTCTCAATCGCTCGTGCTCCATCTCCGACACGTAATCAAGGATCGACACTTATCCTTGCACACGTCCTAACAAACTGACCGGCGAACCATATTGGTCATTAGCGCTCACACTTTTCGTTAGTCGTTTTAGCCTTGCCATTCTGCTGTCTGCAGATGTTAGCACCAAAGACAACAATGTCTATACTATCGCAATTAGAACACAGTATGCCTCATTTTCTTTCAGTTACTTATTCTTCTATTTTTATCATTTCCAATAATGATTTTTTTCTACCATTTTTTTTTTTGCGATTACCGGTTCTTTTCTATATACCTTTCGTATATATTTGTTCACTTAAATTTGAGTACCATCGTCAAAAGGGTAATCTTTGGTAGAAAAATTAAAAAAATAGAAAATAACAGATTTTTGTTTAGGACTACCTCGTTCGTTATAATATAGCCTAGAGAGTAAACTTTGTCGAAAAAATGTAAAAAACGAGGAATAACAATTTTATTTCCTTTTAGAAGCTTTTTCATGAAATTTGGAAAATAGTTTAAAATTGAACGAGGAAACGTCTCTTCGCTCCGTTGGACTTTATGACAATACTATAGTTTGCTCGAGATTAGAATGAAGAAGTTCTACGCAGAGATGAATTGTTATACAGATACAGCAAGGAGATATGTAACCGTAGCCAAGTAACTCAAAATGTTAGATTCTTGAGTTTTATGTAAGCAATTCTGTCCTAACGAGTCCCGTTTTTTATCAAGCAACGAAATGAATACCGCCGGAACTTTTCCTTTTAACAAAGCAAATCGTCCCTGCTCCGGCAAATTGTATAAATATCTTGTACAACCGTAATGTTTACACACCTCATGAAAGAAGAGGGATCTGCTGGAAATTTCTTTACCGAGTGAAACGGAACAAAACTACGTTCGTAAATACGAGTAAATGAAAATTAAACTAGCTAAGTTTGTTTCTTCGGACTAGAAGAATTTCTTACTTATGTAAAGTGTTTTATTTATCTTAGATTGTTTATCTCAAAATTATTTACTCTTATCGATATAAAGAACTGCGTCAAAGTAAAGTTACTTAGTTCATTCAAGACCACCTTTCCGAATTTTCAAATTCAAACACATACGTGTGTGTTATATAAAATATTTTGAGATTTCATTAGCAATATGGCGAGACATGATTGCCATAATTATATCAGTAAAATTTGAAACCAATCTGAAAATGTAATTAGAAGTTACGAGATATTTACTACAAACGTATATTTAGTAAAGAATTAGTATACAATACGAACAATCACTTCAAACATATAATAAGTATTGTGTATTAAAAGTGGCTGCATATTATAACTCTCAGAGATTTTACTCTACTATATCTCTACCAAAGAAATTTTGCAAATTACGCTATAAATTTTCTCATGCTTCCATAACATACTTTCTAAACGATACTTTACATGATAGAATAATAAGGGCCAAATAAAAGATAGCAATTGACTATAGTAACAGCGACAAGTCAAAATTTATTATTGACTGATAATTGATCAAATACTTTTGTGATCGCTGCGAAATATATATTCGCATCAAATTTCCAAACCTGTTTCAAACTTTACCAATATAATCACGATAATCATGCTTGTCCCATTACAGCGCTAATGAAATTTATAATATATTCATAGAAGGTCCAAATACTTTCGCGCAGCCATTGTATATTCATGATCGCAACCGAATTAAGAAGAACGGCCGAAACGCCGCATAAACGGGTTTTCTGGTCATTAGGAGGCTTTGTTGTCCGGCTTAACTAATTTAGGAAAATTCGCCTTTAACGGCGGCCACCAATTTGTTCCGCTGATGCGATTCGACGGTGACGCGCGTTGAAAAGAGCACGAACGCGTTCAAACGAACCGTCTAGACAGTCCGCAATCGATCAACCCCACTTTAGAGAAATCTCACCGTGGAAACGACGACGACGTCGTATGAACTGCGTGCCGCGTGCGTGCGATACTGTGGAACCGTGCGCAACTGCACACCGCGAGGACACTAGACACAGCACGAATCTCCACGCACAAGGCGGCACAATTCTAACGTTTCTTTCTTCTATCATCCTTCTTTTTTGTTTTCTTTCTTTTCCTTTATCGATGTTTCATCTGGTCGTGTACATTTACTAATTAAAACGAAGCTGCTCGAAAAGCACGTTGGATACGCCTCCGGTTTCAGCTGTACGCGCTACTGCTCAGACAAGAAAATTACAGGGACCGTGACATTGAGACTTTCATTGGGACGCAGCAGGCGAAGACAAAGAGGGCGTGCTGCTGCACGGGAAAGGACGGAGGAAGGATTCACGCCGAGGCTGAAAAGAGAGGCTGAACAACGGCCATTCCGTAGGCTCGAAAAAGGTGACGAAGACACGCAGATCCAGAGGAAAGAGAGACAGATGCAGAGAAAGGAAAAAGAGTTCAAGAGACGACGAGGGTGATGTACTATATCGATCGCACCTGAAACACCCACCTTTTGCTGTCGCGGTCTGGTTGCATCGCTTTCCTTTCCATCGTCTCTTTTTTTTTTTTTTGCTTTTGTCCCTTCCTTTTTTTCTGTTTCTTTCTTTTTGTTTCCGACCCTGTGCAACGTGCATCGATAAAAAAACACTGGAGGGCACCGGATCCTCTTAGCGCACTCCGCAACATTTTTCGATACACCGTAGTTTGGGATTATTGGGAAGAAACAGCCAAAGAGGTAACCATTGAATGGACTGAGACGTAGGGTATGTTTACATTTTCCATTAATGGCTTTAAGAAATTTGATCTTGGAAACGATGACGGAACATTTGACGCGATATATTTCGATATATTACTTTTGAATTCATCAAGTCAACGTATGTTATTTACATATGGCAATATAGTATTTGAACAAGTTCAATTATGGCAATCAACAGCTGGCTTGATGTAACCGATCGTAACCATATCATAGTTTAACCATCCCGAGGATGTAAGATTAGTCTAGAAACAGCGTGAAAGATTAGGAAGACGAAGCAGAAGCGATAAAGCGTTACGAGAATGCGATGTGTAAGCGCAGCAGGGTGGTAACGGTGCGCGGCCAATGAATATGAAACAGTCATTAGCTCGCCAATCCGGAATCACTTAGAAACGCGCAGCAGTCGGCAGACAGGGAATCAGGCGTAGAGGTTGTCGGTGCATTGAAATGCATTGCCTCGAGGTCGTTCGTAGATATTAGAGGCTGGTATTCGTGTGATTATCGTATTCTAGGAATACGAGCGAACCTGGTATAGGAACATATTCTGCCACTAGGACGCTAGGACGATCTCTCGAGCGATAAAATCGACGGCTGCATTCGCGCGTTCGTCCACTTTATTGGCCAGTTGTGGATCACTGATAACAGTGATAACGCAAGATTGTGCCACGGCCGTAAAGCGCATCTCGCCGTTGTTGCGTGAAGCCGTTTCGAGCATGCGTATCGAGTGCTTTCAAGAGCTGATCAAGGGATAAATGGAACTCTCGCTGCCTGTACGCTTCCACGCTATACCATTTGGTTAAACAATTTCGTTTTACGAGTAGAAAATGCCAACTTCGCGATAAAAACAGTCCCAGTGGACGGAAATTGTTTGATTCGTATCTTACGGGTTTGAATGTACCGATGGTTGCAGATAGAAGTGAATTCGGGATACAGAGTATGCTTATAGAATAGACAAACTTGATTTTGCAAGGAATTTTAATCATTTCTGTCAACTATGCCATTTAGGATATTGAATTAGTATAGGAAATAGAATCAGTATGAATTACACAATTAGCTCAAAATAGAACATAGTATTTTGGGGATTTGGGATTTGCAGCGATTATTGCAGAGAAAAGTAAATATAGAATTTAATGTTTATGGGATGGAAGAATTATTTTTATAATTTTCAATCATTTGTTGGTGATCTTTTAAAGGATTTTTTTTCTATAAAGCAAATAGAATAAATAAGAATTGAAATAAAATTGTATAACACAACTTACGAATTCTTCTGTGAAAGAAATATATTCCTCGTTAGAATAATAAGCGCATATATATATATATATATATAAATATTGTGTGTATGTATGTACACAATATATATATATATACACAATATTTTATAAAAATTTCTGACCGAGTAAATCTTATAGTTTTTCTTTTAACTAATATCAAATATAAAGTTATATTTTCGAGTACAAGAAAAGTAGTATAACAATGCGTTTTATTAAAACGCCTACAATAAAAATCGTAAAACGACTACAATAGCCTAAAATAATATCTGAGGGAAAAAGAAAGAAGAAAGCGAGGGGGAGGAGGGAACGAATGACATCGCTAAATAATTCCTACTATCTGGTAATTGTGATACAGTGCCAACTGGTGTGGAGCGGCCTCATGGCGCTATTTCGTGCATATCGGCCACTTAACTGAAACGTAGGAGAACCAAGATAGCGTATACATGTCAAGAAGGCAAAGAAAAGAAGTTGAAGTACAAAGCATAAGCTATAGTATCATGGAAAATACGTTTCAATGAAGGTTCTCATTAGTTTATATAAGAAGACACAAACAAACGGGCTTTTATTTTAATGATGTCACACAGTTTTACACTCAGATAATTTGTTGGAAATACCATACAAAGAACGTACAGATAATTTTAATGAGGAAATTGATGGACTTTTATCTTAAAAATGATGCAAATACGTCAAGCACAGCTGGACGTCAGAAACCAGTTATAAAGAGATCCCATTCAACCATTATTAAGATGTATAATAAATGATATCAATGAACAATAGAAATCATTGAATTTCATCCTCTGACTTCTCAGTCTTCATTCTCATCCACATAATCTGTGCAAATTTATATATCAGTAAAAGTGTAAATTTTCACTCAAGCAATCGAATGGTGCTAGTATCATATTACATAAAATACCTATATTTCGAATCTATTTTTTGTAAGAATATTTATTTATTTATTTATTGAGAAATTAATTCTATTATCCTCGAAAAACGTTTAAGTAGAGACATTTAAGATTGGTAGTAAAGTAAGAATTAATAAAACTTAAGTATATGAAGCTCCTAACAAAGTTATTATACTTGCTAAAGTTAGTGACAAATTTTATGACTGAATTTATTCTATGAAACTGCAAAATGTCACTAAATGTACGACTACGTATGACTATATTTTATTTCATGAAATGACAAATTATTTATAACTTTTACAATTTGATTTGATTTTAAATTGATCAGAACACTAATTAAACGCTACTAAACTTTTTAAATGTTTACGACAACTAAACTAATTTGCTACGCAAATAAACTGCATTTGATGCAAGGATAGAAATAAGCTAAAATTTAATCATCAATCTCAGTTAACGATTGTTTCACACCGGACTACAACAGTCTTGAACTGGAATTTACCACGTGGAATATTTAGCGGCGATTCAATGGGGATCGACAACAGGTCCTTAAGACGGTCTAAGCACTGTTCGAGTATCAATCCAAGTTTTGTTATTTCAACAAACTATCGTTTGGAACTCGGCGTTCCCTCCTGGCTTCATAGTCATTCCAAATTCTCTTGCCCTAAGTTAAACGATGTTCTACGAACTAATGAAATGTACATGATAGCAATCTTCGATTCAAGCCGAATTCATCGATTTCCTACTACGGTTCACAATTAACAATCAATGAAATCATCATGAGAAGTAACAGTTGAGTCGAATTAAATATATCGATTAAAAAATATCTCCATCATTTTCAAGTTATAGTCTTTTTTCCCATTGGCAAATATTTTTATTCTTTATGATGCCTTCTCTTTTTCTGTTTTATGTAAATCTCTTCTCTGGTATAAAAATTTCTAACAAACTAAGGAAAAAGCAGAGATCTCTGATTTATCTGGTGACATTATTGTCATAATATGCTTATTTGATTAACAATGTTTCGTACATTTTACAAATGTTTATTATATGTGACTTCAGTATTTCTTTAAAACTTATAAAGCGGTATAACATTTTATTAACTAGCCTGTAATACTTTTCAATAATTTTTCTAATTACACACTAATACTTCCAAGAATTTAGACAGGAATTCTAATATAAATTTGAAAAAGAAGGAATTAAAACACTAACAATAACCAAAATTATGGAAACGCAAAAGCTCAATTATTTTGTGGTCAGTTACACGAATGTATACTACATACAATAAAACGACAGAAAGCAACAAAAAGTCTTTTACTCAATCTAATAACATTTTAGTTGGATTTTAAAGTTATTCCTCTCTGTATTTTGAATATCGGGATATCGAATACGGAAACGATTCTTCTAATGCAATGCCTTGGGTAACAGGTCAACAACTGAGTGTATTTTACGCCCTTACGAACTTTAGTATTAGCATATAAAGCGATCTAGTGCATTTTATTTATGTTTAAGTACACTCTTCCATAAATTTTTTCGTTTGTACAATCTTTTATGTAAATCTTTTTATTATTCTTTTTAATACAAGCTTTAAACAAATATTCTTTGATAAAAGCATGTTTTAGAAAACATTTATTTTATCTGACATGGCATGACACATTGAAATTATCATAGTAAAAATATATTTCATTTTAGAATGAAGTAAATAATGCATTTATAAATAATTTTTCTACAATTCCGAAATATATATATATATATCAATATATATAATATATAATATATATATTAATGATCAGAAAATGAGGTTTCTCTTTAATCATATAGTTTAAATTTCGTTTAAATGTTCCTCCGCGAAATGTAGACATCGAAAGTTTGAAATAATTTCCACTTCTAAAACTTCTCCGTCCCCTGGTGAAGCTGCTCCGTCGTTTTCAAAGTTAATTTAATGTTGGAGGTAAGCTAGTGCGCACAGGGGTGCTACTTACATGTGTACATTTTAACAAACTGTAAATAATAATAAGCTTGTATTTTTAAGAACTGTAAATTCCGCGTTTACCTCTATTCTTAAAGGATTTACTTGATTCATTTCCTTAAGAATAAAGCATTAAAAATATAATCTATGTCATACTTGTCGTAAAAGTCGATAATTTTGAGTATTTGAAAAGTAAAACTGTGAAAGTAATAATTATGTAAACAAACACATAAATAGGCAAATAGATATACATCGTCCACTGATAGTTCACCTGTTAACCACGAGTTAATTCCTTTGGACATAATATCTTCTTTTAGAAAACCTCTACGCATCATTTCATTTCATTAAAAATAAACTATATAACATTTGTAACAATTGAAATTGATCTTGGATGAAACACTCACTTTCTCTCTTCTCTCATTGTGTCTAAGATATAGGTCTGTTAGGTGAGCCTTACTGAAGAGTCCATATTAGCAGATCTTGGACGAAACACTCACAATTGAAATTAATTTATCCATATTAATGCTTAATTTTCTATTTATAGAAAACTCTGGTTATCAGGTTGACATTAACATGACGCTAGTGTAGCTATGATGTTATGAGACCGTCATGTTGCTAAAACTAATTTTATTTACTGAATAATATTACTGAATATTACTGAATCGATATCTTTATAATAATATATTTCAATTATTTTCGAGTTAACATAAATGAAATAAAATGTTGCATAATTGCAAAATATTAATCAGTTTCTACGATTTTGTTTTTACTTCTTACGTCTGTAGATTTTGTATGTCGTTGAACAAGCAAAAATTGCCACAAAAGTTATTCTTCGCACAGCAAATTGTGACTTCAACAATACCTTATAAATTTAGAAGTATTCAAAGGGGAATTCACGGTTGCGTAGAATTTTACGAATTCGCAATGGCCCGATATTACTGGCTTTCAGAAGTGCTTTACACAGACGTAAAATATTAAGCACTTTCTTCTCGATGGTAAACCTGTGTTTCAAGTTTTATGAAAACCATGCCATATCGGCTTGGGTTACGCGTTAAAAATTTATAGAAACCATTATTGCGGTTACGATTTACAATTGCAACTGAAATTATTCTGTAAAATATTAAAAGAGCCTCTGTTATCATCAGGCTAATCTTGCAATTTCCCTTTTTATGGATGAGTTGTTAAAAAGAAGCACAAGAATTAATGCGATTAAAGTGATTTCCAAGAAGAAGTCGAAACATAGTAACTTTATTTTCATTTAGATTTTAGAGGAAAACAATTTTATGAATATTAAATTCCATAAGATTTTAGCCTTTTTTTAAAACCAGACCAGAATTTATAAAATTATTTTATTTTTTATTATCAAATTAACGTTTTTTGTTACGTGGGACTGTGTAGTAATGTTAAGAGAATCTTCCGCAATGGATAGACGTATTTACAATGTCTATGAAAGTAAATGTACATTTTATCATTGGATTTGCATATGCGTCATTGAGTTACTGGCAGCAGTCAGGCTAAAACAAGACGAATGGCAATGTGTGGTCAGTGGCGTGGACAAGAGACAGGCGTATTACTGTTGACAGTCCACGATATTCTGCTCTGGGGTCAGGATCACGGTTCTGCACGTATCCTCCGAGAACTCGTCGGTTGCCTTCCATTGCAGCTACCAGGACATCCTGCCAGCCAGCGAGACGTAGCGTGGACTGTGGTTACGATAGCGAATTCATACACGGGTTGTGGTTGTCCTGTCTATATGCTATTTATGATAATAATGCAGACTGTATAAATGTATAAAACAAGCTGAAAACTACATTTAATATATATAAGATATATACATTTATTTATTTATTAGAATGCTTAAGACGAGGTTTTGCTTTAGTAGATAAGAAGTGCTCTATGATACGAAAGTAATTTTTAAAATACTAAAAAATGTTTCGAATGAGTTTTATGTAACAAATACGTTATAATATTCTGCACTCTATACTATAGAAATATTTTTAATTTAAAAAATTGTAAAGTATACTCTTGTGAAATGAATGCAAGATTAAAATATAATACGTGATAATGTTTTATTTTCTTTCTTCTATTAACTTTTCATTCAATTTTATTCAATGTATCTTCAATTTCGTTCAATTGATTTTGATGATCAATTTATGATAGTTGCACGATGTCTGAATTTTAAAATTAAGTTTGAACTGCTTTAATAATGACGAACACATACACGTACTAACTGAAAATTCAATATGCTATTTACAATATAAGATCAAAAAGGAAATTATAGCTCATTATTCGTTTAATGAAATTTTTTGTTAAATTAGAGGCAATCACGTTTAATCAACATTAATCCTATATAATTAGATTTATAATCTTCCTCTGTCTTTCAATCTACTTTATGGCAAATTAATAAAAATGCAAAATAATAAACGCTCAGACATAACTACGTCTAAACTATACTCGGTAAAATACAAAAGTAATGTAAAGATAAACAAAAATGTAAAATAAATTCAAAAGGAAGTAGATAGTAGATGAATTAAACGATAAAGTGCTTCTACGATGGAGAAATGGTATGATCAACTCTAATGCGCCGTCTGCTTTGGCCATCTGATAGAAACCACATCCCCGCCGCGGCTTATATCGTGATTCCTTTTATCATCCGAGCATGATTCAATCTTTGCGGTAATGCATAATCATCATAGACAAGTTCTTCACTGTGCTAAGTCGTGGAATTTGTGGCCTAGTGTAGAGTAGTCTGCTGATCGTACGATGGTCAGTGGTTTTGGAGCTGAGAGTCCAAAACGAGCCTCTGTTCGCGTACAAGTGCTTTATCGAGGGCTCTCGAGGAAATTTCATTCCAAGTACTATCATGGTTCGTGATACTTTGTACCAAGGTCAAAGCGAGAGGAATGTCTTTGAGTGCTCGCTAGGAGGTGTGCGAGCGATCTTTGTATGTGAACCACACGATGTACCTGTCGTACTTTGCTTCCTGGATAATAGGAGCCTACTTACAGAGAGATATTGACAAAAAAATGTCCCACAAATTCTTCGGCAAAAGCATACAGTTTTAAAGCTAGTTAGTTATTAGAATTTATCAGAACTAAATTTAGAGTTTTGAAGAGTCTAAGATTTTTTGAAATTTGGAATTATTTGAAACTTGGTTAATATTTGGTTTCATATCATATCAGCTGGAAGAACCTTGTTCTTTGTAATTTAACATAATTTACTCACGTGAAAACACAAGATTATTATTTCGTGAGATATTCATGTCAGTGAATTTTGACTTTAATAAAATAATGCTATTGGATTATTTTCTTTAGTGTTAGTAATGAGAACTAAGGTGTATACCAATAGTCCTTCAACAGATTAACGATTTAACAACATTTTAAACGAAAATTTTGCACATTATTTGAAAGATCCAATAGTAATTCTCCTTAATCCTAGTATCATGGGGTATTTTGAAAAAGGAATGACAGTCTATTAGAAAAAATACAGCAGCTATTTGGTTGACATTATTGTCTAACTATAGTAATACACATATAATAACCAATTATAGCGCGTCAAAATTTAAATATAGAATACGTTTCCTTAATTCCAATTAATTATATCCACATAGCAATTAATTTCCAAAATTGTTTCTTAAAGTAGAGTTAACTTTATTGCTGGAAAAAATATTTCGAAGCTTTTAATGAAAATTCTCTATTTGTACATACATAGTCGAAGATAAACTATTAAGAACATACAGTAAAATCTACTAGTATTGTATAAAAGTGCACTATTTAATTCAAATTCAACCGTTTAGAGAGAAATGGAAACAATGCTAGTAACGCTCGAATAAAGTATAAAGAACGAAATAGACAAGTTTTGTAGCCGTTTGAGTAATACGATTTCCATTTTTTCCAGTTCTTTGGCCCAGTTTGCGATTCTGGCGAAGAGCGCGCATGGAATTCCATATGTAATACAATATCATGCAGTTTCAAGCATATATTATTCTATTGTAATTTTTTATGTTCGGTTATCTATTTATGAAAAAAGATTATGATTGGAACTTCATTTACTATTTTAACTATGTTAATTTTATTACCTCCCTAATAAAACTTTCATAATAAAATTTTAGAACCATAAAAGAATTACGTAAGTATATTTAATGCTTCATTTAAACCAACTTATATTTAGAAAAAGAAAAGATTTTATATAATCTTTTGAAGAAGCATAATTTAAAAGGTATTAAATAAAACTAAATGTCAGCGACGTATTGATGAATTGTATTCTCAAGAGTCTAAATTGTCAGCGTCGAAGAATTTAGTAAATCGACGGCACATGGGAAATCTTGGAAATTTTTAATTCTCTGAGGCTTCGGAGCTGATTCACTCCGTTGATGGGCACCGATCTCTTTATCAATGAACCGGAAGGAACGAATATTCGGTTCTGCCATGTGCTAGTGCATAATTCTCTCGTCTGACGTTGACATCGGCTTTTAATCACATTTTGTAAACGGAGAGAATTTGATGAATGAAATTATCATACATAACAAAACTATACGTGTACATTAAACAATCACAAAATAATATAACAATTTATAGGAATATTAAATTTTACAGGGATTTCATTCTGCTCTTGAAATAATTCTGAACTAATCTTCTTTGAATCCTTATCTTAATAGAATATTCAGCATTTGTACTGATTTTAATAATATGGAAGAAAATAATCGTAGAATCTAGAAGAGAAGAGAAGTAAATAACTGAAAATTGGTCAAAGTAGAGAGCGGAAAGGATACAACAGAAAGAGAATAACTACATCGCGCAGGCGTAGGCTTTAATTGTAGAGGCAATCGGTTCTGAAAGTGAATCAAAAAATTACAAGTTTCAGCACGGGAGGAAAATTACTTGCACAGTAATTTTCCGACGTTTGATTAATGAAAGGGATGACGATGAAAATTACTGGTTGCCCCGATAAAACGTTTAACGCTTTTCGTGTACAAAATATAGTATTCTTTAAAATAAAGTCTTTCAAATTATTTCCAAAATATATAATACAATCAACCCATATATCCACTAAATTTCTTGTCTTCTAATCTATTACAACATTAGACCAAATATTTATTTATAAGTTGTAAAGAATTAATCTCTCTGCTTTGTGAATAAAAGATTACAAGAATTTTGATATTTTCATATACTTTTAATATTTTTTTTTTTTTGTTTGTGGAAGGATATTATATAATTTAATATGTAATACGATCCACAGGTTGTATATTAATATAGTTTGGTATAAAGCAGTTATTATCATTAGATATATTGACAACTTTATGAAATGATAACTCATATAAATTATGGACATCGTCATTTAAGTACCATTGACATAAGTTGACACGTTTTGTCCTTGTTTCTATACATTTATCAAACACCGATAGCAGAAACTATATCCTAGAATCTACAATATTACGAAGGTTCTCATTGATTGGATAATAAGAGTTGAAAGTTTCTGTTTTAACTTTTCAAAGGGTATAAATTAGAAACCAAGATCAGAATATCATAATTACAGCTTTACAATGTTACACGCTATATTTATCCTCGTATCATGGCATTAACATGAACACACAAGTCCTTTCAACTATACGAAGCTCTTCCACGTCAACTACCTGACATCCGATCTAGCGATTATCTGTTAACTTGATCAATGTACGGTTATCTCAGCATCAATAACCGTGTACCAAACAAAAAAAAAAAAAAGAAAATACAACTAAATGTCATTAGCTTAACGTGCAATGCCGAGAATATCGTCATATATCGTGTTTCAGTGTATTGATATCAGTTGTCGATATTCCTGTTCCAGAAACTTCATATGATATTCGTGTCGGTGTAGGTATTCTGTTTTTCAAAAAATGCGAGTTGTGGTCCCCGTTGTGTAAAGTAAAAAATCGAGTCTAGTATATACAAGCGTTTTTCTCTTTTTTTTTTTTTTTTTGACGAATTTAAAATCATATACACTTTCCAAGGTTATTAGTGACCACGATGAGAATAATCAGTGACACCAACACACACACATATCTATATATAATAGTAAGTAATAATAAGCAATATTCTTCGGACAAAGATAAATTGGTAAAATGATTTCAAATAGTCGAGAGGTAACATTTCAGTTTCAGTGAGGAGGTTCCGACGCATTGCAGTTAGGATAGATATATGAATTCGATTTTACGGCTGCGTAAATATAAGTTACCCGTGAAATAAAATTAAAAGAGAGTCGACAGGTCGTGCTCCGTGTTTCTCTGCCACGGTTTCGTAGGTAGAATTACAAATACTAGTTTAACAGAAGAAAAGAAAAAAAAGAAAATGAAAATAAAAAACAAAATTTTCGCGAGGAAATTTTACGTACTTCATGCAAGCTATCGCTTTAAACGAAACTAGCGATCAAAATTCGGTGGTGAGCATCAAAAAAGAAAATTTTTTTTTAAATGTGTAATACGATTCGTATACACCAATAAAATATTTAAGTGATATTTTAATAGTTGTTTTCAATTTTTAATAAAGTAACTATCTGATAAAGACTTGATTTAAAGTATAATATAATTTTATTGTTAAAAAATGATCGGAATTACCTGTTAAGTAAGCTTTCTTAGTTGATATTCATTTATTTTCAAGTGTATTACATTTCTTATAAAACTTCATTGCTTTTAAAAATATTTTACTAATATTTAATATATTTAATCATGGAAAAGAATAAATGGGAAGGAGTATTCACGTGATCATGATTCTTAATACTATATCATTATTATTAATCTTCTATGATTATGTAAGACATTCTTAGATGATTCTTTCAATGATCGATTCATTTTACTATGCAGATTTTATTATGCACAGAAATGGTAACAAGTATATAATAAAGAACACTGGAAATATGAAAATATAATAATTTTGTTACAAGAAAACTTAAAGAGTAAGATAGAGTAGGATTAAGAAGATACATTCATAAACATGCATATCAATTATACTTAAGTCCAATCAATTATAATTTACATGAAAACAAAAAATATTCTCGTTTATATACAGGGTGGTTGGTAACTAGTGGTACAAGCGGAAAGGGGGTGATTCTACGCGAAAAAAGAAGTCGAAAATATAAAATAAAAATTTTTCGTTGAGGCTTTGTTTTCGAGAAAATCGATTTTGAATTTTCGCTCGGTACGCGTGCGGCACGTTATAACGGATCTCACTGTAGATCGTTGTCTCGATGAAAAAATTAAAAAAAAAAGTAAAAAAATTTTTATTCTATATTTTCGACTTCTTTTTTCGCGTAGAATCACCCCCTTTCCGCTTGTACCACTAGTTACCAACCACCCTGCCGAGGCATGGACGCGCAAGAATAGGAGTACCACAAAGAGTAAGTGTGTATCTATGTAGAGAACCATAATCCCACTTCACGGCTAGGGATGCACAGGAGCAGCTATTTACTACTGTCGATTCAGATTTCCTGCGTATTCTTCACCTAACTACAATTTCACCCTTTGTTCGCAATTTAAACTTCGTTACCTTGCTGTATACGCCAGATTTGTAATTTCACTGAAAATGTTCAACAAATAATAGGGTTCAGAAAAATATTCATGCCTTTCTAGCTGAATAATTAATTTTTAAATTACTTTAAATATTAACAAATTTTGTTTCATCTAAGAGAAATATATTATTCTTTTTCTTAACTAAAATGATATAAATGCATATACAGGGTGGTTGGTAACTGGTGGTACAAGCGGAAAGGGGGTGATTCTACGCGAAAAAAGAAGTCGAAAATATAAAATAAAAATTTTTCGTTGAGGCTTTGTTTTCGAGAAAATCGATTTTGAATTTTCGCTCGGTACGCGTGCGGCACGTTATAACGGATCTCACTGTAGATCGTTGTCTCGATGAAAAAATTAAAAAAAAAAGTAAAAAAATTTTTATTCTATATTTTCGACTTCTTTTTTCGCGTAGAATCACCCCCTTTCCGCTTGTACCACCAGTTACCAACCACCCTGTATATGCATTTATATCATTTTAGTTAAGAAAAAGAATAATATATTTCTCTTAGATGAAACAAAATTTGTTAATATTTAAAGTAATTTAAAAATTAATTATTCAGCTAGAAAGGCATGAATATTTTTCTGAACCCTATTATTTGTTGAACATTTTCAGTGAAATTACAAATCTGGCGTATACAGCAAGGTAACGAAGTTTAAATTGCGAACAAAGGGTGAAATTGTAGTTAGGTGAAGAATACGCAGGAAATCTGAATCGACAGTAGTAAATAGCTGCTCCTGTGCATCCCTAGCCGTGAAGTGGGATTATGGTTCTCTACATAGATACACACTTACTCTTTGTGGTACTCCTATTCTTGCGCGTCCATGCCTCGGGGAACCTTGAGCTTGTGCTTGTTTCTCCTTCCTGTGCGTCTTTAGTCCTCGAAGTAGTCGCGAAAATGTTGTTTTCTTCTTGCTCGTAGTTTGTCCTTGTTCTGTAAGGATAAGAAAAGCAAACATAAACATCGTTATATAATATTTTAGTATACAATACGAAAATATTTAATATACAAATATTTAAGAAAATGGGTGACAACTTCATGTGATTATTTATTTTAATAATAATATAATCGTTTATTTGTTTTATAATAGCATAAAGTTTCACATTTCTCCTACTATTTGTAGCCATGAATTATATTGCGTATATCATAATATCGATCATCTAGCAAGTTTTTCATTTTTCTCTATAATATCTCCAGATTCAGAACACCTCTTCCAATCTTATACAAATTTCTCATTTACAATTTTCAAGAAGATAAGTTTATGAATTTCTAAGAAATAAAACACTTTTGTGAAAATTTGATCGCGCACTTGGAAAGATACTAACCATTCTCGACTCTGCTGTACGAATTTTTCATCAATCAGAAAGATGGTCATACAGAAAATTGAACTTGACGTTCAGTAATAAATTGTGACAAAACTTCCAATATACCAAGAGAACTTCTTTTTTCGACAAACAATGCCCCTCGCGAAAGCAGGATCTCTTATTTACGAAATAAAACTTCAAAAAGGGGCGAATAGTTTCGATAAAACTTCTCCGTCTTCTCTCCGTAAAATCACTAATTCATAATTTCTACGCTAGATTACGGATTTGAATACAGCTAAAGAAATGAAATACAAATTTATGTCACCTACTAATTATAACGAATACTATCTTTGCAATAGAAACGCGTTTTTACATTTCTCAATTTTTCAGAAATTCATTCGTAAATAAACGTTCGTAATCTGCTCGCGATAAAATGAAGATTTATAAGTTGTAACACCTTCGTCTTGGAATTCCTCGTTTTCTGCATAGTCTCTTATCTTTCAAAGTTAAGCATCTTTCGCTTCCATTCAGTTCTTTGCTATTGTAAGGGTAATAATATTGATATAATTTGCGATGGTAATTCCAAGCACTTGAGTTTGTATACTTTTAACGCGACGGCACGTTCTGCTTGTATTTCTCAACGCGCAATTGAATCACCGGCTGCAATCAAGTGGAATTCCACTAGAAAAAAGAAAAATCGACTTGCATACCATTATGGAGCGGCCACGGTAACGCGATTTACCGAGTGCGATTCACAGTTCTGTTATCGTTGGTGACGCTCTAGCAAACCATTCATTTTTATTCTCATTGTAATTACTTTCCAGAAAATACGATGTAATACTGTTACGTAATATTGTTCAGTCGTATAATCTTATTAATCCTCTTACAGCCGAATTTGTTTCGAGTGCCGGTAAAATTTTTGATTTAATTAATTGCCACTAATAGTATAAGCTATATCGAGAACAAATGCATTAATCGCTTAGCTGATTAATAATTTGTCGAATATAAAATTGCACTATCAATAGTGTATATACCGAATAGTGTATATAATATTATTCGTGAAGCGTCAATGAACGCATTATATGAATAGAAGGAATTATTTTATATTTTATGAAACACGGAAACAAAAAAAATCCATTATGTTGTATTTTAGAACTTAAAATTATAAATCGATATCGTAAATGTTCTGGATTACATTTTAAACTTTCTAAATGTACCATTTGTGATACTGTTTATAACAAATTCAGCACTTTTACGTTGTTATTAATTGAGAATGAATCAATTGGTCACGTTTTTCTTCTCAAACAAGTAAGAATGATAAATATTAGTCAATGCATTCTCAACTAACTATCTATTATAATCAGATGTTACAACAATACACGATATTACAATAAAATTGCAGTCATGTTTTACGTTAATAGATACGTTAATACATAATAGTTTAAAATATTTAATTCAGTCTAAATGTAGAGTAATTAAATTAAGAAAGAAGTTGCCCAATTTCTTTTTGCTGTTTGTTATTTGACAAAGCCATAAATAAAAAACCAAACTGTACTTGTTCGGAATATTTCTTGTAATTAGAAACTTTATTTATTCCCTTGATGCATATGAAATACGCAGGATCATAGAAGATTTTGAGTATCGTATAGAATTATTGATGGTAATTCGAATCATAAATGCATAGCCGCGATATTTTATAGCGTAAGTACTCTGAAGCAAGTAAAAAATTAAGTCTGCTATATTGAAGAAAAGACACAATCCATAACACGATGGAGACGATAAAGCGGTCTCAGCTTAACTTTCTTAGGGGTACATCAATCGAAGATGGTGGTAATAAAAAGATACGAGTATATGCTTTTAACATCATTCTTTGCCACTTTACAGCTCGTGTCGGTCGCCTCTCACGTAAGAATCATAAAACAAAGCACCACAAATGAGAAAACTTGGAACTTTTCGATGTTCTAGTAAATTTTACTTTGCAAGTAATACTGGTTCTTCGCTGCGACTCTCGCGAGATTTGAGAGAACTTCTTCTATGGTAAAGAAACGAGCTATGACATATTTTTACGCCCTATAGAAACACCAAATAGAGTTCTGTCTAGACTGCTGTTACCGGAATATTGCAATAAAATGTCTATGAAATTCACGATTATTATAAATGTAGTATTCCTTCCACTGATAAAATTCATTTTTCGTTTTGTTCACTTATAAGGAAACAAGAATATTTTTCCTTAGTATTCGATTTTCTAAATGCGGATAGATCGTGTTTACATTGAGCAATCATTAAATACGTTCCTTGCAAGTAAAATTCACTCTTCTTCTTGTTGGTTTAAAAAACGACAAAGATACTTTTATTTAGTCTCCGATTTTCTACGTGCAAATGAATGAATAAAACTATTCTTATTGAACTTCAATTTCCTAAATGTAAATCGCGAATGATATTCACATTAAATAGGATGAAGCAATTTGATTCATTGTCGCAAATATCCGTCTTCTATTGCAAATAAAACTAATTCCTTCTTTTTATCGAGTTATTTAAGAACAAAAATATTTTTACTTGCCCTTTGATTTTCTAAATAAATCACGAACAATATTCCCAATAAACAGGGACAAGCAATTTAATTGTGATATGTAAGACTACAATTTCGTTTTCAATTATTAAAATTATATCACTAGCCTGTTTTAAAATATGATAATAGTACGATTAACTAAATTAAACAACAAATCTGTTATATCATTTTATACAACAGATAGCAGGTATTACTTTTTCTCGCGTAGCGTGGAAAGAACGGCGTCCAATTATCATGAATTCATAATTAATGTCTGCACATCGAGTGACATTTTATCTCTGGCGTACCGTAATTTCTCTATTCTCCTTCTTCTACGTTTCTCTTTTCCCATTGTCCGCCCCTTGGCCGGCATAACAATACACGTATGCAAATCGTGCCGGCTTAATTGCGACTGTTTTGCATGCGTGGGACATCCGGGTGACAATCGTCGTATCGCGATCGCGCGTGATATCGTTTGCAACCGTAGGGACATATCTGCATTCCGCGCAATTTTTCATCTCCTCGCGTGACTCTACGAGGGGAAAAGGATAGAACGAACTGAAGAGTGAGATAAGTTACTCGAGTCTTTACGTAATTGTACGGTTGCAGAACTAATTAGGGTGACGCGGACGTAGATCGCACAGCCAGCGATCTTTGTTTGCACGTCATTGGTTTCAATTAATATTAGATAAGCGCAATGTGCACCGTTTCAAGACATTTTCCTCTGGTAATAAAGATATCCGTCAACGTTACAGATATAATAACTCACTTATCTAGCGATCTTCTGGCTTTTAATGACTCGTTTCGCTTCTACTAAAACTAAATTGTGGCATATCTATGTACGTTTGTTACCGTTTGTTACGATCTCGTGACTTATATTTCCATATGAATTATGTGGATTTTCTCGTACGATAGGAGTATTAATGATGTAATTTTTGCAAATTGAATACCTTGAGATAATAGTAACAAGTTTAGAAATAATAAAAAATAGTATTTTATAAGATAGTTTTAAATGTTGCAAGTTTTGTGACTGTAATATTTAATAGAGAATTACCAAATTGTAAAGAAGAAATTTATAATCCACAACTTGTCAATTTACGTTGAGAATTAATATCCTCAACATTCTATGTGTAAGAAACATCTCAACGCTAATATTCTCTTTTAATCTGATTCCCACGCTACACGCATTCTTTCCCGCTTTAAATTTAGAAAAAAGATCTGGATAATTTAAAAAAACTAATATAGATGTTCATCAAATCGAATATACAGTGAATTGCTTAAGCCATCCATCCTTCGATGTATTCTGCAAACGTATAATTCTCAGGATATGAAACGTTGATCCGCTACTAATCACGTAACAGCTTTTGCGACGAGTCGCGCGAGAGCTCAAAGTGGCTATTAAATAGAAAGAAACACAAGAGAGAAGGAAAGAGAATAGAACGAGCGATGGAACAAAACCGAGACAGCAATAAAGAGAATGAGAACTAGACACTTTTCACTTCGTGCGAACTCGTGACGTTACACTTCCGCATAGCTCACAAGTGCTTCTTCCCCCGAGCCGACTCCCTCGCTCGTGCGAGAATGGGGGATGAAAAAACGCCGTTCATGGCTATGTACATACATACAATGGGTCAGAAAAGTTTTTTTACGTGTTACTCGCATTGCACGGTGAGCTTTAAATCGAGAATAATCGACTAAGCAATTAATTGAGTAAGTTAATAGGATAGTTAGTGAGGTAGTTAACTAAAATGTGAAATTAATTTTAAACGACTTGGCACATAATTTATATATATATATATATATATATATATATATATATAATGTATATATAGATTCGTACTGTAATTAAAATATAATACACATAAGATGAATGTAAAAGAATGATATTGTAGAAAATAATGTTTCTTCGGCTGACAATTGGATGAAGTCTAACGTGGAGATATGTTTATATATTTATGTCTGATATCAAGATAAGTATTAAGAAATATAAACGAAAATTATAATTCAGCGAAATTTCGCAAGTTATCAATTAAAGCATCATAAATTGTCAACTTATTGACGAAAATTGAAAACTTTCAACGCGAATGGAAGAAAAATAGTCTTTCAATAAATTTCTTATGTAGATATAATTTTAACTTCATATTAAAATTACATTTTGCAAATTGCTTGATAGAATATTTGGATATGTTTCATTTTATTTTTTACATATTCAACATTTTACATCCTATTCAACGAGATATGATATTTCCTATCAAACAAGAAGAATTGGAATATTTTTTCCTGTGTAATATCTAACATTCGATTTATCTCTTAAAACTATTCCGTTTTCCGATATTTTCTAATTCAGTTCGATATATTTAGTTATTTAATATTTGGAAATGATATATTTACACTCGTGTAATATATTACACTGTATACGTACATAGGAGCACTCGGCGTGGTGTCGTCATGGCAACAACACTGGTTTACGCGTGGTATCAGCCGCAAAAGCAAAAGCGTGACAAATAGGGAGAAGAATAGACAATGACGATGTTCCAGTCTCTCGACGGGACTCTCAGCTTCACCGAACTGAGATCGTTCGTGCCTGTAACATTATCCGTTCGCACGCTTTGGAGTTCATCCAGGTTTCACCCTCGTCTCATCTCACATCCCTTTCCAATCCTTATGTTACTTTTTGGTGCGTGGAAAGTTAAACGTCAAATGGCATGATTAGTCATAAAATTTCGAAATTACCGAGAACCTAGAAAATAGAAGAAGGGAAGGAAATAGAACCATTGCACGCCGATAAACCTCTATAGCAATGAAATTCAGACTTTCACCTAACGAAGATCGTAAAACCTATTTTTGTATAAATTTGGATTGGAGTTGATATTAGTCAGTTTAGTATCAAAGGATTTAAAGAAAAGTATCGAATTAACAAAGAAATATGTTAAGAAATATTTGGAATAAAGTAATTAAAAATTATTTAAGAAACTTGATGATTTAGGTCAGTATTAGAGGAAATGAAGCTTTGTTAATGAAGCATAAAAAAAAATGAGATATATTGTAAATGAAGAAAAGTGAAACAAGTCAATTATTCAGAAAGATAAATATAAGAATTCCAAACGTAGTTTTTGATGACAAGAGAGATGAGAAAAGTCAAGCTTGATCACACTGGCGATTGTCCATATATGTCACGCTCTTCAAGCATGCACCTTGGAGCTCATCCAGACTTTACACCCACTGCTCTTATCTCCTTTTTCATTTCACGTCCCGTGTGCCTTGCAAATTGTGTGCTTTATTCTCAACACCTGCACACGAGCAGTTGTGTATTTTTCAATTAGTAATCAAACAAGCGATTTTGAATTCAAAGTATAATACATCACTACAACACATGAAAATGTATTATTAGTATACAGTATAATTCCAAATATTACAATTTCAGTTTATTAACAATGAAATAAAATATGAAATAGTAAATTTTTATCAAACTTTTCGGACGAATTGTAACATTCTATTCTGAAAAATTGTCACAGAAATCAAAATTTATAACCACGTAATTTCAAATTTCAATAACAAAACAATGAAATATTTTTCAATATATATATACGTCATAATTTCTACTATAAATTATTACACGAAGAAATAAAAACCATTGGTTTCTCAAAAACGTGTCTTAAATAAAAAGCGGAAAGATTAGTTTCTTTGTTGTGCCTACGTGTTAGTTTAAAGGAACAATGTAACTAAAACTATTTCCCTGCCTGCCTTGGAACTCATCCAGCTTTCACACCCTCCTTCTATACTCCATCCTCCCCTCTGAACTTCTACAGCTCTTGCATCCTAAGTGTCACGTGCTGTGACACCCACACTGCGAACTTACCATATACCCACTCGCAATCCAAACTATTCTGCTAATAGTTGCTAGATCAACCGAAAATAAATTGCGGATTCAATACTACAATATACATACAACTGTCTACAGTAGATCACGGAAGTATTATTTGTTGGAGTTCTATAAACTTTTCTAAAGTATAATACAAGTGGTCACAGAAGGAAGCATCCAATATTAACTAAACGCGACATATATGTATATACATTGAGAGTCAAAAGAAAACATACACCATGAAGGGATGGAATATATTCAAAAGCTCCTGCGCGTCTGTAGACCGAAGATTTTTATGCATTTGTGGGAAATTTAAAAATGCACAGAATTCGCATAATATGCAAAAGTACATAAAGTATGCAAAGTCTAGCAGTTGTTATGATATTTAGTAGGCAAAAAAATTTCTGCCTAGGTTCTACTCCTTTATTTGTTTTTACAAAAACATGATTTTACATAAATATCCACAGCCTACACATAGGCGTGTTAACTCAACTGGAAGGTATACCAAAGCTTCTCGCTTTGCATTTTCTAAAGTAAACTATTCATTAGGCGAGAGAGATTTATTGTAGGTTCATGCTAATTCAATTGATACTCTTTGCTCATCTTCTTAAAGCTCGAATAGTTTTCCATGAAATCTATCGACCGTCGTCGTATATTTCTACTCATTATCGCGTTATAATTAATAGCACGATTTCCACTCAGCTACCGTACCACTGGTGCGATATCGAGAAAGTGAAAAATGGATAGTCCGATAATATCGACATACTCTCGTCATTTATCTCTCTGTTCATTTATTCGATGTCGTTAAAGGTGGCCCATTTTAAGCCGGTATTAATCTGACTCTCGCTACGGCGCGGCTCGATGAAGTTCTTAAAAAAGCCACATTATAAACTGCTAAGGTTACTTTTTCGATATCAATGCATCTTTCCCATTACTGCAAGATAATTTTTAAATTTAAGTTCCGTGAAGCGACCGAGTTAAAACTGATTGGCATTATTCTACTAAATCAAGAGGATCTTTATCCTTATATAACTTTTCCTCGTAGTAACGAACCGAAAGGATATATATTTTGTTAATTTTTTACACTTCGAAAATTTTCATCATACTATCGATTAAGAATTTTAATACATTTTTATAGTAAAATTATGTAAAACCAAGAATTTTATTTGAAAAAGAAGGGTTAAATCTCGAAACATCTCAGATTAATTAAACAAAGAATATTATTTTGATGGTTAATAAATATCTTTTTAGAAGAAAGATTTCATAAAACAGATTTCCTAGCAATTTTGCATTTTTCTTTTCCACTTATTGTTTCATTGAAATTCTAAACGTTCAACGTTGATGTCACTAAATTACCAAATTTCACAGCGTAATTTGTTCATAGTATACGATTATTTAATAAGAGTGTTACATCAAGTATGAGGTGGAACGCGGAAGAAAAAGAGGAAATATTGATAATAATGAAGCAGTCGAAATGACTCACTGGTATGGCATACTTTAACCCACACGAACAGGACACAATTTGCTAAATTTGCATAAGCGGAACATGAACAATCTCAAAACGTGCGCGCTGATAATGCAGACTCTACAGGGAAAGAGAACAAACCTGTTATGAAAATCCTCGAGCGGCGAAAGCGGGGTTATAAGTATGAATAAATAAGCGATATTAAGATTCACTTCCTTTTTTCTTCCCTTCGTCGCAACGCTTTCTTCTTATGTAGACACAAAGTTCTATTACTTCACGGTTGGTGTAATGTCATTCCTCTTCTCCTTTCTCTTCTTCTTCCTCAACAATTTACTTCGTTTCGCGGCGCACTTTTATCAGAACCTCGGGCTACTTCTTCATTTTTGCTCATTTCTTCCTAGACATTATTCAAGCTAACACCAAATAGATATTACCCCTTTTCGCGAACAAAAGAAATTTGATCCGAGAAAGCTTGAGCTATGTTCTAATGTATGTACAGTGCGCTCAAGTTACGTGAGAAAAGCTATTCTTAAAACAGTAAGTTTGCTTTCAAATACTAATTAACAAAGTATCTTGAATATTTTAAAAAATTCACTATGTATATTGGAGGAATAAGTCTACTTATTGGATATAATTAATAAATATAATAATAGTACGCAGTGTCTAGAGTATTAGATTAGATCGTATTAATTTTCAACAAATATTTTTAACGTCTTAAAACTGCTAATTGTTTCTTTTAGATACGATTTAAATTATTTAGCTTTTACGTATATAAACGCATTTTCTCCAGAATTCAGTAAAGTAAGAATTATTAAAATAGGCATTTCATATATACAATCTGACATTTTAGATGCTTTATTTTAAAATTATTAAATTCCAAGTATACAATTCATTTTCTAATGCGCACATAAACAGCGAGTTCTTAAATCATAAATAAATAAATTCTTTGACTTGTGTCTAGGAAGGATCCTAAAAGTTGAATGTGTTTTTTGTATGTAATAACAGAAACGCAAGAAATCTTTTCCATAAAGAAATATTTGTTTTTTTAATTCCGAATTCCTCGTTACTTTATTACACTGTCAAAGGGTTAGCTAAGCGGACTTGGAATTTTTTCGACCACATGTGTGTAAAACTGAGTTTGCAGAATACATAGGAATGCTTCTTGACCTCGTCCTTCTCATGATCTCGTGGTGGCACGTAAGTTTGGAAACGGCTGGAAACTTTCTTAGCTGCAAGTTGCTCTAAAATAATTCAGAAAAGTCAAGTAAACGCAAAAGTTTGATCGCAAAAAGACGCGAGGAATAGCGTATGTGTATGCGTGTGTGAGAGGGAAAGAAAGAAAGATGGTAAAAGAGTAAAGAGTCAGGGAATAAGGTTTAATAACCCGTTTTCGTCAGCTCGGAGAATTCTTCTCGCGTTGAGGTACAACGCAGAAAATCGAGAACAGCGGTGAAAAGGGCGTACGAAACTCTGCCCGTAATTTACGGAGGAACGTGCCGGGGGTCGAAAATCGGGAGCAAATATCATTGCCAGCTTCTTTTTCCCCGGTGGTCCAGTTATAATCAAGGGTATACCCGTGAGGAAGCAATTGAATTTGTTGGCCACCGTTCCTACCATTTTCTGTTCTCTGTCTTCCTCCCGATGAACTAATTATCGGAGTCTCAGTTACACGTGCGGTTACTGTCTAAACTTTTATTGCCGACTAAATGAAAAACCAATCGCGCCACAACACCGGATGAGTCTTTCCAAACTGCGAAAAATTTAATTTGATCGTTCGGTGTCATAACAAACCGAATTTTAACTATCTCAAATGCATCATGCTATGAATTTGTACATATATGGTATCAATATGTAAGACAAATAGTACATTCTTTCTGCACAAACCGTTAATTTGTTAAATATTCAATAAATGTATAAATAAATTCATGAAAGATTTCAATATACCTTATTTCACATCGGTATTGCAACATTTTGGTCAACTCATAAAAGTAGCGTGTGAATTTCACATAAGTGTACCAATTAGTGAGAAATTAATGACTAGACGCGATACTTATTAACATTTTAAAGACTCAACAGATTTATTGACTATAATATTATTTACTTATTAGTTTCTGATCATTTTCTTTTCAAATGATATACAGCAATTTTTGCATAGAACACGAAATTCATTCCAATTATTCAAAATTTTATGCAGATTTATGCACGAGGTAGTAGATTTTGTTTCTTTTTCAACGGGGAGATCATGTATTTATGAAAATCGTATTGCTCTCGGAAATATATCAAACCATTTTTGAATTCTTATTTCGTTCATTTATAGTTCTTTATTGTTATAGTTATTATAGCGCAGTTCGTGGATGTCATATATGCGAAACAATACTAAGGTACGCCATGCGTGAATTATAGGAAATTTCTTTGACCATTACTCAAGAAAATGCATTTCGCACCTCTGGTAAGGAATCTCTGGGAATTGGATAATTTTTCACTCAGCTACACCCAGGTATTTTAAGATGCGGTAAGGTAGAAAGTTCGGCGGGGGCCAAGGCGAGACAAGGCGAAAGGTCAAAACAGCCACGAACAACACAGGAATATGAAGTCGAAATTCAGGGACGCCAGGATGTCACGAATGCAACCAGCTGTAACGCAACCAACTCTTCTGCTGTATTTGTCTTCTTACGCAGCCATTCTGCAGTGTCTTGCTTGCCTCCCATTCTCCATCTCGATTCCTACTTGCGTTTTAGAATTTATGATACTAATTTAACAACTGAAAAGGTTTAGCTGAGATACAAGTAGTTTTTATATTTTATAAGGATAAATGACGATCTATTTATTTTTGTTTAGTACTGATTGTAGTATTTGTAAGAGTTAGATTTTATCTTTGAGTTGTAAGCATTGCGAATTATGTTAGTTTTATTTTCTACTTGTCCGAATTGAAATTAGTTCACTTGAAAAGTTTCATTTCTTATGATTAGATGTATAATATGGGCTTGCTCAGAAGTTTAAAGATAAAGATCGCTCAGTCTCAGTAGACTGAATAAATAATCGGGCATAGAAGTTTCTAAATTACTATCTTTTATTGCAAAAAGTAGAAATTCTTACAGTTACTTGGAAGTATATAATTTCATTCTACAATATCGTAATATTATTACAATTTAACCTTAATTTAATTTTATTTCCTATTCTACAATAAAATGAAAAGTTTGTAACAACGACATTCATTACATTATTACATAATTTCTGATATTCGAGCTTCTGGTAGATTAAGAATATTCTATACGACGTGGTATAATTTATTTTATAAGACGGACGATTGAAAATAGAGAATGATATTGATAAAAGATTAAATTTATAGATGATGATCATTCGACACACTATAATGTTTCTGCATAAAATTACAACATGCATGTAACATTTAACATCCTATAGTTTTATTGTATTTTCTGAATCCTATCATTTGAGTCAAGTATCGTTAAAAAAAACATTGGTCCATTTCACTATCTGTTCTCACCTAGCATACGTATACGTAAGAGCAAGTGTTCTCACCTAGCCGTTTACCAGTTTCTGCTGCATTACCGAAAAGAAAGGTATAATGAGAGCGTTGCAAAGAATACACTGCGATGAACGCTTTGCTAGAAAAAAATTCCGTCAGACTGTAAGGCAGCATCATCCACTGCTCGTTCCTCTCATTTTCTGCTTTCATTTACCTTAATTCCTTTTCTTTCGCTTGGTTTAAGGGCTTCTTTGAACTTTGATGTTTCGTAAAATTCCTATTTCTACGTATTAATTGTTATTTAACGTTAAAAGGTCTACTTTCTATTTATATAGATAATAAATTACCTCTAATAGTATAATAAATATTTTTATTCTGACTTAATTACAAATGATTCATAAGGGTTTCGATTAAATTATTTAATCTTAATTTTCATATTTTAATTTTCGTTTCAGATTATAGATCGTTGACACATATAATATATTTTATTTCACGTATTTTTCAATTTTCCTATCAGACGACTGCCTTACAATGCAAGAATATTAAAATTATTGATCGAGTTTCATACTAATTAAGTTTTTATCCATTACTTACTATCAGCGATCTGAGAACTAGTTAAAATGACAAACACATTTCTACCTTTACTCAAAAAAGAAAAAAAAAGAAAAAGGAAATCTTTACTATTCTAGAAATATAATACAAATCATTCGAATATAAAAATAAAAAAGTAGAAAGTAAAACTATAAAAGATTATTCTTTTATAGAGAATTAATAGATAACAGAAATTCGATAAAAGACAAAACTGAGTGATTCTGTCGTTGCTTATCGCTGAGCAAGCAGGCTTTATTTCTCACGCAACTTTAAGATTTGATGCATGTGTCGGAGAGGAACATTTGTTCGAGCCCCTCTACGGCTTCTCTTAGCTCTTTCCTTCTTTCTCTTCTCGACCTTTCATTTTGCCTTTTGCATTTTACTCTGTTCCTCGACGTCTCTTCTTCCTTCGCTGTGTTGCTTCCCGTTCCGGTGGCCCCCTGCGATAAAGAAAACGGTATTGGACCTTTCGTTTCCGATGGGCAGGTTTATTTTTATTCCATACGATTCATTCGATTGAACATGACTTGTGGTTACAGGCACGGCTATATATTTTCGATATTACGAGTCGACATTCCGACCCCATAGTCCCGCGAGTCTCTTGTATTCTTTACATGTATCGTTCTTGCCTGCCTGTTCGCTATCCACTTTGGTAAAATAGGAACGATCCTCCTCGGAATAGTAGTGGCTTCTGGTGGATTCGTAGCCCAGTAGGCGGTATCGAGGATAGGTCAGACGATTTTTCGCAGTCTACTTCATTTAAAAAATTAATGTATGTTTTCTACAACAGATACGGACGACACGTTTATTATAAATAAACGGATAAAAAATTATAGTTCCTTGAAAAGTATTCCATTGATTGTCAAAGTAAGAATAAAAATTATTGTTAGAAATATGATACAGCATTCAGTTTTCTAATCAAATATTCTTATTTTTCCGATCAAATTTTTATTGCTATTAAACATGTAAATTTTTCGCGAATAAGTAAAGAAGTACTCACTTTCGTTAATTGATCTTTCAATTGTCTAAAATTTTTAAAACCAACCTTATTGATATTTTATTAGAAATTGTTCAATATTCACATAGCTCTAATAACATTATGAACGACATTCTTCAAGAAATATACATATTTATTCCGATAAACCTTAAACACGGAAGTAACACCTATTAGAATTACTAAAGGTTTAATCAATTACTGTTACAAAATTAATGAAAATTTTGTGAATCAAGTTGGAGTCATCAAAAATAGTAAACCTTCCTCTGCAAAATGCTTTTTGTTCCGTTTCGATCATACTTTCCGTTATTGAGATATCGTCGTTAGGAGTGCCGAATTGTTCAACAATTCTCTATCGCTGTCTCTCTCACACGCTCGGTCCTTTCACTCGTGCCGCGTCATTAACCAATCACAACTTGCTTAACAATGCGTTGGTCAGTGACAGACAGCGTCTACGGTCTTTTTTTTTTTACTATTGCTACTATTAAACATACGCGTTTCCTGCAAAAGATGTTGGTCAAACTACTGCGGTCTATCATTCATAGTTCTATAGACTTGCAGTTATACTTTAAAATGTTAATATATCTTCAGAACAAATTTTGATATCGACTTAGATCAGAATGCATTATCGAGGGTAAATTTTCAACTATCCTCTGGATAAGTAATATTTAGAAATTTCGTGATTGTTCTAAGCGTACTGTTTATAAAATTTTGATGTATTATTTGCTGACACTTGTTGATACAATTATTTTTTTCATTAAATACAGAAGAAAAAAGCTCCTCATAGAGAGTTATATGGTCATATTACATTAGTTTTTACACAAAATTCTCACATCATAAAAATTATTAATATTCTTTGAAACTCTATTCAAGATAGAGAAATTCTTTCTTTAAAATAGTTACGTGAAAAAAGAACTGCAAAAAGAGATTACAGTTCGATGTAAATCTAGCTTTCTATACTTTTTCGTAGCCAGAGGAAACAATATTCTCTAACTGTGCTCGACGAAGTGCACATAAATTGGATTGTTTATTTAGTCTCGCAGGTCCGTTAAATCAAATATTATTTTTACTTCGACCAAATGATCCTCGAAATGAAGCTAGAGACATTTGTTATGGAATTATAACCGGCCGACAAGTTTGCAACAGCTGGGAACAGGCGATTTAAGGAGCATAAAGTCTGACTTAAAAGTTCTTTATGATTTGCAGCAAGACTCATGCACTCGCCGAACCGTCATTCGTGTTGATACAATGGTAACTTGCAATTCACGAAATACACGCCTGGATTATTACATGGAAAACTCATTTGTTTTCTCGCCTTATGCAAATAATTTCCAACAAAACGTGAGCACGCGTTAATTATCCTATCGCGCTGTTTAAATAAACGTATGAACTGTATATTACGGGGGAAAATTAGAAAATTAGAATATATTCGCTATCTAGATAGTTCAGTACGTTAATTGCATATATATATATATATATATATATATATATATTGTTAGTTGTATATTTTTACGAAGTCATAAGAAAAATTATATAGGTATAATTATATGATGATAACTTTGCTACTCCGGTATCCCAAAATTGACTAATCCAAAGATTACTACTTACAGATACATTATCAAAGTCGAAAGAGTCAAGGACATTGATATCAAACGCAGATATTGCTACCGATTTAAATATTTGCCACGCTGTTTAGCCAAGTTTCTCATACATCCATATAGAATCAAGGATTTTAGATGATCAGATGATCAGAATATGCAATGACAATGGCTGGGGCATTACCTAATTGCGCAGCGACTGCTACATGACAACCAATTACTACTAACGTATTTGACCATTTGACCGAAACAGATAATTATGTCGATTAGGTAATCAAGTGAAGTAATAGACGTTAGGTGTGTCGTAAGAGAAGCAACCACGAGTATCAGAGGTGTATTTGGCATATCTGGTGAGTTAGCTTGACGATAAGCATCGAGTTGGAAGCATGATAATTCGTTCCAGCTAACATTCATGGCGCAAAGGTAGCTAATTAGGTGGTGCTGTTGTCGGTGCTAATAAACGGATGTGTTGACGCTAATACAATATACTGTCGCAGCATAGAGCGAGAGGATCGAGTAGGTAGAGTAACTAACGGCACGCCTGAATTATCCATTAATGGACAGCGATGTTGCGGCCAACTCCGATTCATTCGATTATTTGCGACACTGTAAATAACAGTTGAACCGCCCTTGAAATGAACGATTTCTGAAATATTCGTATTCGCATTCGTTTAACACGTTGATTCGCACGGTAATCATCGTAACCCACTAAATTTTTACTAAACTTTTTACTAAACTTTTACGACTGATAAAATTTCATGCACTATCGAATTTTTAACAGTAAAAACGACTTGTAATATTGTCAGAAAACAAGCGCGCAAATGTGATATTTTGCAGAAATTAAATGTTGGTGCAGTGTATTTCAATCTATCATGACTTCCAGGGCAAAATATATAAAATTCGCGTGACCGTTTACTTTCTTAACTATAGCGTGCACGAACGAGTATCTAGATATAAACATTTTTTTATTTTCTGGCGCAAATATCATAGAACGATTACATATTTTTCTTCGTGTTCTCTAGTTTTTGAATATTTTACAACGATTTTAAGCAAAAGTTTCAAATATTGAAACTTTACACTTATTTCAACATTAGTTGGATAATCGTACTATGTTGCCTACTTATAATCCTTTTTTATATGAAATCCTTTTGTTTCAAATGTCGCATGGTATCAAGACATAGATACAGTGTAACAACTAGTTTCGTGTTGTTTTACTATTTCATTGAGATACAAAGGTTATCTTGAATCTTATAAATACAACGTGTGACATTCGACTCTGTAATTCGAAGGAATACTGAATATTAACTAAAAAGTATATATATATATATCTCCGCGTTTATTAGTGATTAATCATAACTATATGACTGACTACATGACATTTCTTTTTCTGCGCATGTTTGTCATAGAGGTGAAAATTTCTTCAAAATAAAGCACCTAATCGTTTTTTTGATTGACACGGTCACACTGACCGGGATGAGGTTGTATTGAATTTTGAAAATGTTCCTCAAGGGAGGGAGGTGGTTTATGACAGCATTGTTCTACCAGTTAGTTGTACGTAGTGGTACCCGTGATTGCCTAGCGTGCCAAGCGACTATGGAACAAGTTGGAATTTCCCTTAATTTGGGCGTGCAGATATTCACGCCGCGTTGGGTGCCAAAAACTCAAATTAAGCTTTACAGACATTTACTCCTCTATCAGTTAGTATAATTGCAGATCATCCTACATAACAAGTAAAGACATAAATTAAGATTTTTTAACTTTTATTTCGTAATTTTTTCGGTAAAATATTTTTAAAAACCTGTAGAAAATATTACAACATTCCTTGGCATTTTCTCTTGAAGAGAAATGGATTGGTTCGATCGAGATTAATCGTTTTGGATGAATTAAGCAATAATTATGTACTCTGATAATCTAATTTAACAAACTTCCAAGAAATGGAATAGAAGAATTTGATTTGGAAATCGCTCATATATATCGATGCTTTGCTAACGAGAAGATGAATAATTTATTTTATTTAAAACGAAAGCAGATTGCATCAAAGATAGATCAAAGGTTGATGGTACTTCCTGCGGAGTAAACGAGAAAAACCGAAGACGAGAAAATAATCGAAAAGGGGCCTTTACCAACGAAGAGAAATATATAACCGGTTGAGTGGTTTTCAATAGATCGTTCTGTAGAGACGATGAAGCTTCCGATCAATTCGATATAAGTTTGAGACAGAAATAACAGAGAACAAAGAAATTACACTCGCAATAACGATTCCATCGACTTTCGGTGAATTTTTTTGTATATCCTGTATATGATTGCTAAGATAACGAGTTTGCAAGCGGATTCTCTTCTCTCCGAAACTTTCAGACGTACGTTCAGGCTCACTGGTACAAAATAGTTTGTACTATATATAGATACAAGGCAGGCTTTTCTACTTTCTTCAACAAACAGAGGGACCATATTTTATAACGCGTTTTTACAAAGTTACAATGAATACTATATCTAACGCAACACGGAATATGTATGTGTATATGCGCAATAAATAAATATAGAAAAATTTTTTCTAGTTATATATAACTAATATTAGTTATATAGTATTAGGTATATGGTAATATTAGTTAGTTAGTTATATAGTATAGTTATATACTAGTAATATAAGTTATCATTAAAATTATAAACACGTAGTTATAAATTAAATGTATAAAGTGAAAATTCAAGCTACAGTGTAATTTTTGTATACAATATACGTGACGATTCTATAATGTATTTGTTATAGGGAAATTATGGTCCTCGAGGAAATACATGTTGGCTATTTCATTCCTTATTTGAACAGCTGAACTTCCTTGAACAGGTGCAGAAATTAATAGCCCCAAAGAGCATTGATGTGTTCACTATTAAAACGCACATGTAAGAATAAGCAGTTCATCAGACTTGCTTCCGCGACAAGACTATACCACCTGCACAATTTCGCAAGAATTCATTGCTCATTGATATTTTTTAAATTATTCACGAACAGTACACTGCTCAAAATGATTAGAGGATCGTTTTCCATCTCACTGAAATTTTTATATCAGCTTCTTATATCTGTCCTTTTTTAAAATGATTGTTTTAAAAATCAATATTTTTTGCGTACGAAGTTGATATATACGAATAAAATTGTAATATATTGTGAATAATTGCAACGTAAATAAATGTAATTAAACGCAAACATATTGAAACCTGATTAATATAATGCAACCGTTCAAAGTAACTACCCTTCGATTATTCCGTGCAGTGTAGCTTCTATAAAATATTTTAAATTCTATGAAAAATCAATCCAATCGATTGTTCTTAGTCTTTCCCTGCACAGTGTTGTTGCAATTAACCATCTCTTGGATTCCTGTTAAAACAAACACTTGCTTTGTCGCAGTTGAAGCATTTCGCTCAACAAGCAAGCAAGCTGAGCGAACGTGTTTGCGTACTCCGGCAAGCTTCGCAAGTTTTGGTCTATGCTTGAATTCGGTAGCTTGCTGTATTCGGTGACAGCAGCTAAGGCCTGTAACAATCCGACATCGACGCCTCTTACATGAAATTACTGTTAAACGCATACCATTTAGAGCACGTTCTTAATCTAATCTGATTTATCTTTGTCGAACTGTCTACGTGAGAGTAAAACAGAACTGCTAGATCACACGTTTCTCCAGAGACTTTGGAATTACTTATTATTTATTTGACGACAGTACACTGGAATATTTCTGAAGGAATAAGCGAAAACTTCGCGAGAGCATTTATGTATCTGGATATTTATTTTTAATGTATATTATGCAAATATTCAAAATAGTTCTACTGTATGTATATTTTGATGGAAAGTCACCTTAATATGCATCAACTGCTAATGAAATTAAAATATTTGGATTGAATATCATTAAACAATATAAACCGATATCGATATGTTAATCAATTACTTGATGTACATCTCATGAAAAATTTCGAATTATTTCGACGTATATATATTCACGGACTCTGAAAAATCCGGCAGATATTCAGCCCAACATTTAACTCAATACTTTTCAATATAATCATAACAGTCGCGCCTTATTATTGATCCAATGAAATTTTTAAATCTTTTATATAGCACGTACAATATATATATATATATATATATATATATATATATATATATATAGGTCGAAGACATCGATCATATTCTCTGATCGATCGCCGTTTTCAAATTTAACCGGCGTTTATGCCGGTCGTTCACGACACGATCTTACCTGCGATTGTGTAAAGTATGCTGTTCTCTGTTGTCGCACATTGCTCCAAGGTCTGATCGTGTAGCGTTCGTGTGAGTAGGGTTCGTAAAGTGACAGCGTGTTACGTATAATCTTTCGATAGGACGAAAGAAGAAAAATCGTTTTAAAAACAATTTGTAACGCGTTCCGGCGATAACAATGAATTGTTTTACCAACCAGAAACTGTACGAATATTGGAAGTTCCAAAGATAGGGGAGGCGCAGAGTTAAAGTTGCGAACGGGCGAGAGCTATCGATCGATTTCTTACTCGATGCGAGCAGAAGATCGTTAACCTTTGAGAAGTTTCGGCTGTACGCCAAATCTTAGATTGGAATCGGGTGACCCACGCATGCTATGCACCAGTAAGTCGATTGTTATGCGATGATAAGTTCCGCGCGCCTGAACACCTTTGCCGGCTGTTTATTGCGAATTCCGCGATTACGCTTCGTTAAAATGCAATCGACACCCACGTTTTACTATTTTCAGCCAACTATTCGCCGTTTGCAAAGGTCGAACGATAATTACGCGAAATATATGCGTTCAGTGTAACCGGTTGGAATGGTTTCTTGAATGAATTTTCAGTATAACGTTTTCTGTGGCAAGTGTTGAAATACCTTCGTGAGCCACTGTACGTTCACGAATAGTACGAGAGGACGTTCCTCTTAATTATATATTCATAGCAATGGAAATGGTGAGGCCGAAGGAGCGAGGATAGAAAGTAAAGTCAATAGAAATGAAATATCAATGCTAACCTCCTTGGCTTGCGCGCCAACTGCCTCTCCAATATGGGATCTAAAGTGTTTTTCGATATCTTGAAAAATTCCAATGATACGACGCGGCCATTTCGGCCCTTCTTCTTGATTTTATTTCTCGTGCTCGATGTCTACCTTCGATATTACTACGTTCCAGAGCGTTCCTGCTGCACCGCTGCAGCCGTGGAAATCGACTGTGGATTGAAGTGTTTTTATACACCTAGGATGATGATAAGACGTTTCTTCCGCTCTTTTTTCTTCGATTTTCACTGATCGATCCACTTTGAAATGTGGTAAGAAAGGTCAGGAATCCGATATTTCCATAGTAGCCAGAAAGTGTCACACTTTAAAGTTTTCATGAATTACTTTGAATTTTAAGTAGTGGATTTAACGTTTATCAAAAAATTTACTTCTGATTTAGTTCTAACTGTCGACCATGAGTCTATTTTGATATTTCTATTTTATGTTTCGATTGTGAAAGTACCTGATGAAATGCAAAAAAATTACGGACGTAAGGAAAGAACTAAAATTAATTTTTATAATTAGCATACTCATGTCGACTACGACACTGTGACTTACAGCGCATCGCATCAGCGCCTAAAGATATTTCGAAAAAGAAGAACGTATACGAACATTCTTGTGGTTCACGGTAAAATTATATCGTAGTGCTTTGTCTGTTAAACGCAATTCGTGCGCACCGTTATAAACACGTAGGTCCGTGGCTATTGCTATTCGCATAATCTGCGAACAGATAAGATACAGGACATCATTGTTGTATAGAGTAAAGACACGCAAGGGTAGGCATATGCGGAGGCAGCTGCACGCATAAAATGGACCGATCTCCGCCAAGCGGAGAATTTCAAAGGCGCGTGGCGAACTTCGCATAACGATGCAGTCTCCCTGGAATGGTAGCACGGAAAGAAGATGGCCGAGTACCATCGTGAGCGCGCTAGCCCATTGTTGCACCATTTAGATATATTTCATTGGGAGTGACGTGCACGAACGAGCAACGTTCCTTCTTGGAATAAGCCTCTATACCGCTTCGGTGAATGCATGCACCGTGTAGAACCTTAGTCAACGCATTAAATAACTCCGGGACTGTATTCAGACCAAATATTTCCCCTCTCTCTAACCCCCCTCCCTCTCTCTCTTTCTCTCTTACGGATGAAAACTCCGCCTCGCGACCACTTATTGTACCTACTGATATCCATAACTGTTTGCTTTACAATGCCACCGCATTTGATAATACGATACGGATTATGCTGTTCCATTAAAGAACATCGCAAAACTAAATTGAAAGGTCAACCAGAACGAACAACTTCGTAAAATAATTGCGATTCTATTTAAATGCCTATATTCAATTATAATATACTTTAAATGGCGAACATATTTCTGCCTGAATACTTTTCATTTTAGGAATTCTGAATAAGATGAAAGTTAGTTTTTTAAAATAAAGGTTGCAGCGTGTATCTCTGTTATTCCGTTCTATACGAAGCTATTGAATATATATGGATTTAAAACTGATTATGAATTTGTTCTTTTTATTTCGAACGACGGTATTTAATAGTTTGATATAACCGATTTTGGACAATAGATCTACAAGTTTAACGAAAATTGTTTGTCTTTCTAATGTGTAATATATGTAAATTGTTTGTATGTACGTATTCTGGAGAAACTTCTTGCGTATTTGACGAAGTATTGGCTATATTTTTGTTCTTCAATTTCCTTCTTTGTTTGATTTTCAGTTTTTGTACAACGTTGCGCATTAAGTACTCATAAAAGGTCTGGGATGTGATGTACGTTAAACAGATTGATAGATGTAAAAAACAACACATTTGAGAGAATACTACATACATATGAATCGTTACAATGACTGTTCGCATTTCAATTTATTTCGAAAATCATTGTTTGTATGAATATACGAGTATTAGAATGGTGTGCCAATTTGAAATGTTTTATACACCAACCAAAATGAATTTAATATTTCTTTGTATGAAATTATTATATTTCTTTCTTATTTCCCATGCAAGTGATATGTATAGGATATAATAAACTAGATATATCTTTAAATATAAGGGAAGAATTAAAAACAAGGATGCAGGCAATAAAATAAGAAAATTAGGAATATATTGCTTTATCCTGATATTTAAATCTGTGAGTCGTATTCATCGACCAACGATCCCGAGTTTTGACAAACATATTTCGAAATCACGCAGAGGCAATCGAAACAAGGGAAACGGTTCATAAAACATATATGCATTTTTTGTTGCTTCGGTTGTGAAATATAAAGCCCAACGAATTTTAAAATGCGTCGTTTGAAAATCGAATCAAAACGATGAGTTGTAACAGAAACATTTTTGTATAATCGATTGCTACCTGAAACGTAAATGCTAATGCATGTACCATATTTCAATTCAGAAAAATATTAGAACATTTCCTACCTTTTCTTGCTATAAAAACTTTAAAAAGTCTTTTACTTCATAAATATTAGGTTGTAATATACATTCGTCCTATTTGCATTATTCTATTATATTAATCGGAGAAAACGAGACGAATATATATTACAACCTGATATTTCTACAATTCGTTGTCTCGTTGTTTTTAATAGATATATACAATTAACGTAGTTTCACCATACTTTAATTAAAAATAAATATGGCTCTCAGAATATAGCTCCAAACCAGTTACTTATGAACATATTATGCTTAACCAACTACTTAACAAGTTTCTGAAACATAAATCGACGAAATATCTTAGAGCACCTATATGTTATCAAAAAAGATAGACTAACTTCCTAAAAGTTTGTTATTATCATTGGAGTTTCGACAAGAATTTCTATAAACATCAAGGAAGCAAGATGTTATCCTTTCACATATACATTCTCAAATTTCCTGTTCCTTTAGATATCTCAGTCTAACGACATCCTGAACTAAGATTCGTTTGAAATTTATGCAACACGAATAGGGCCAGTCTGTTAATAATATGGTACTCTCATCCAGTTGCTTGTCTTTGCCGGTTGAAACAATGAATACGTCCTACTTTTACTTGGCAAATGAAAGGCACTCGTAGAATTACTGAACTGGAGTTTTCTCCAAGTCTCTTTTAAATCTTAAACAGTGACAAATGAACCTACGAAGTCCATGCAACCAAGCGACTTACCGTTAGGCGGGAACTCGTAGAACAGCGCAGACCTTGGGCTCAGACAACTGGAACAGAGGAAAATTACGGTTAAAATATGCTAACAATTAAAGCAGGGATACTGTTTGCGTCCTAATTTATTGGTTACTAACCGAAGTTCCGCAATTTTCATTTTAAAAGCGAAGAAGCGATCGAAAATTACAAACATAGAAAGAAACTTTGGCCATTTCTAATTTTAGTATAGCATACCAATTTTTTCCGGTCAATTTCTCTTAGCTTGAATTGTCTGTACATAATCAGAGATTCATTATACATATATTAACACTAGAACACTATCGACTTTTAATATGGAGATGAATACCACTGTACATGACCAATTAGAATTACAGTAATATGATAAAAATAAATATTTAAATATTTGCAGACCACAAGAGAGAAATATGATGAGTACATTTTTACTAATTTTCTGGATTAAATGTTACTTTATGATCGAACAGGAGGATTTTAATATGAGGTAATTGAGAATAAACAACCTGTTAACTCAAAAGATGCAAGGTTTTCAAAAATATCTAGTAAGTTGACACGAACTTTTTTAAAAGTTGAAAACGTAATTATTAGAATAAGCATTGTATCTTAATATTTTCAACGTTCTAATATTACAATATATTCAAAATTTTAAAGAGTACAAAAAAACACATATTTAGCTCCAAAATTGGACAAAGGAATAGTTGCACTAATATGAAATCGATTAACGAATTTCAATATTGCTTATCATATCTTTTGCTCGCAGTCTCCAAATTTAAGTTCTTCCACAAGTGCATGAAAAACATCTACGAATAAAATATTAAAAGAAATTTTCCAAAGCCCTATGCTAATTTCGGTTCTATGAAACCACTTAGATTATTCAATAAAACAACCGCATCTACCTCGATGCGTAACCACACGTCATAAAATATTCCGCGCTGACAGAGCAAATAACATGGCGCGAGAAACAACAAATGGCAATGGCGGCTGTAGCCAAGGCACAGGCCATCTTGTCCTCTTAAGCCACGGTATTTGTCCAAGTATTCCAAGTACTCAGCAGAGTAAAGGGGTCTCGGTGATCTCGAACGGTAGATCATGCTGGAATGCGTGTACAATGATTTCCGGCTAGCACCAAGGATTGTGTTCAGCAAGACTAATCGTCTTATTGGTCTGATCGACAAAACTGTTCCCCGATTCTATCGATCGTTCTACAAAGAGATCTATCGTTGGGAACACAAACCAAGTCTCGTAGAGGGCACGAACGTATGCGTATGGCTAAAGGAAAGGGAGAAGATGGAGAGCATCGGCTAGATCGACAGTCTACATGCCAGAGAATTAGTAATAGATGGCAACGTGGTATCCATGTGTCCCGATACAACGTTCTGTAATACTAACCGCATACTAATAGCGCCCTTTGACGAAAAGCTAACATCTCAACAAACAAACCATGTTGCGATTCCTGTTCAACCCCTCTTCGAACCACTCTATGATTCTCTCTTCCTCTCGCGTCTCCTTTCTCGCTCACTCACTAGCTCTACTAACTCTACCGTTCTCTTCCCTTTTGAGTCGAGCAAGATGTGACGATTACCTCGAGTGACCCCTTGTCCGAACTGTCCCTGAATCGCTTATGTGCGAGCGGACAATGTTCGTTACACCATCTAGTTTATTGCTGGTATCTGATCACTGTACTACGGATTTGTGGGTGTTTCTGGGGAATTCGAAAGTACAGCGATTTACAGAATACACGTAATATGCAGAAATATGTAAAATATTCAAAAAGTAATTGGACTGTAGATGTTTATGTAAATTTATATTTTGATGAATGGAACTAGACTAACGGAATCTAATAATGATTCATCCAGGAAGTATTCTAACGAGTTTCATTCTTTGCATATATTATATATTTTTACGTATCGTGCGCATTTTCTGTATTTTTGAACTCCCAAATTATCTTATAGATGCAGAAACATCTACGGTTTAATATAATAGTTAATAGGCAAAAGAAATTTTTACTTCTAAGTTCTATTCTTTTAGACGCACAAATAAAAATACGAATTTGTAAAAGATCGTTAATTCTCAACGATATGATCGTAATTACTCGAAAATAGTAATATTTTTTAAATACATATTATATTTATATCACATATAGATTTCGAAAAAGGAAATTTTCATTCCAAAAGTCGCACGTTAATTTCATATCTGGATTACACTCATTTTCTGAAATTTATTTTAAACTGAAATTTAATTAGAGATTCACATTGAAATTTTCCTATATAATTTTCTTACACAATAATCTATATACATAGAAGTACGTATATACGAATATTAATTAAAAACGGAAGGACAAATAGATTTTCGTTTAGTAATTAATATTTTATTCGTTATAGTATAATTTGTTGAATAAAATTTTTTAATGGACGTACTTTTAATTTTTCCAGAGAAAAACCACGTATATGGTTAACAGTGCAGAGGACATTTGGATAGAGACGTAGAAACGGCACGTATTCAATATGCCGCATTAACGTGATTCGAGTATAATCACGCGCGATACATTTGTAATAACGGATGAATTTACGCATAAATCGTAGCTTCCATCATTACTTCGTCGAAAGCAGACGATCGTCCATGGAATTCCTGACGATATCATAGTTTCAGTCACGACAACCTGACTAATGAAAGAATAATATTCGTAGATAATTGTAACCTTTAATAAGATCAAGATCATTACTATATCATTATATATATTCACCACCGTTATAAAATAATAATTTTCTTATATCACTTAGGCTTCAATGCCTAATTATCGACATTAAATCATAACGGTTTATCAACTTCTTGTATAACGTTTTTAATAGTCACCGAAGTCAGTATTAATTCCGTGCTGCGATAATATAGTGAGAAATATATAAATATAGGAGAAAATATAGGAGAAAAATACGGTAAGTCACATTTTCCGCTTTTTACAAGAGAACAGCTTCGAAATTCAGTAACAGGTTTTTCGTTTGTGGTTTTCAATTGTAATAAGTGATATTGAATCTGAAGGATTTAAATTAAATTTAACATTGAAACCAAATTCTGCTACACACGTGTATAAACTTTTTGAAAGTACAAAATTCGTTAAATTAGAATCCTTCTATGTATGAGCTGGTCAAAAACCATAAATCGATTTAACATAAATTATAATAAAAAGTATTTAAAACATAATAATATTACAAACAATATCTTCTTAAATTTACCTTGTTAAATTATTTAATTTATTATTATTTATGACATTCTCTTGAGATAAATGAAATTTTAGAAGTAAACAATTTGTTCTTTAAAGACTGAATATAAATCTTGTATCTATGTAATATCATCTGTGTAATGGAATACAAAAATTCAGCACTAGTAGATTTGATCAATTTGGTTTTTGAGAGCCTCGTATAAAAAATAGGAGAAAGAAAATCAAAGGACAGTTCTCGCAATTAGTAGCAATAAGAACAGGCGTGTATATCTCCCAATTGAACAGCAATTATGAATAGTAATGTTATAGTTGCAAGCAAGAACTGAACACACATGGCGACGATAATGGACGATCTCCAGTAGAGAACTTCATAACTATCAGCATTTGAACAATGCATACCTGAACTTTAATGGATAGATGGTCCCAGAGGGCGTAGATAATGCCCTAAGAGACACCGTCCGAAAATTCATAACTTTTCTGGAGTGAATTTCTCCACTTAATAAAACTTTTACAAGAATACATCCAAAGCGGTAGAACAAATTACATAACGTCATAAATTACATAACGAGACAGTTAGAAAAAGAAGAATTTATTGAGACTCTGTGGTCCAGACTTTTAGATATTACATTTTTCCGGAATATTTCGAGTTTTTGTTACAGTTTTTTGTACTTTAAAGACCTTTAAATCTTTAGAATTCTTTAGCTATTGAGACACGAAGAAACGTTTTATATAAAGATCGTTTGATTTCATAATTTCACGTGGAGATTTGATTATTAGTAAAAAGATATTACTTCTGATTTTCAAGATTATCGTCATTAATCTAAATCGAAGATCGGATATTACAAAGCAGAAAGTTAGAAACACTACGCTTTCGCCTAATTTTTATCGTAGACGGTTTTAGAAATGGAACATGGAAACATCGCGATTTAGTAACGGTTATAAATCTAACTGCGAAAAAGGCTTTAACGAAACGTAATCTTTTAAACATGATGAAGTAGCTGGTGTGCAATCGCGGAATGCATCATTAACCGTGTGACAAACGAAGATCCCACGCTCGTATCTACAACTATAAATTAGTAAACAGGATCCATCCGTCAATCGGACACGTGTATCTTGACGCTAATGAATTCTATGATCATCGTTTGTGTTACACTGAATCTAATAATAACGTACAAGATATTGTACAATACTTCATCTACTTAAGAAATAAATAATTAAGTACTGCAACAACGAAATCTATTTGTGATTACTATATTATTACAGCTTCATTACATTAATTCATATTGTTATAGTTAAAAGGACTCAGGAATTAGTATTCAGAAACTAGTTGGTACTTGACAATTAATTTATATTCAGATTTAGGTGAAAGTTTACGCGTTTTAGGTGAATTTATAGTTATACGAGTGCTGTATAACACAGCATGGATCATTAGGTATGTGATACTCAGTGGTTGAGGTATTTTATGCTCCGTCTGTTTATGCTATTGAACAATTCCAATCATTTGATTTGACAAAGAATTATACAGACTGCGAATAATATCTTATGACAAATTACATTATATTTGAAACTTCATATTCTTCATTATTTTCCTAAATGGTATACATAAACAATTCAAGAATTCTTGAGTTCAAGAGTTGTTACATTTCAATATATTGAGCTTAAAATAGAATTTCTATAAAATTGTGTAATGTTTTATAATCGATTAACGAATAGAAAAGAAGAAATATGAAAGATATTTCTTTATACAAACTGATTATAGTAGAAAAAGCAATTTATTGCAGCTTCTTTATATTTGGAAGTATTAAAATAAAATTTTAAAATATCTAACGCATCTTGTGAACAATAAAATGATCGATCTATATTTCATTATCGTATATATAATAATAGCACATCACATAACACTCCTGGAACTAAGGTACAGAATTATATAATTAATTCAGTAAAATGCTCGTCAATCGATCGTCACCGACGAATAATTAATTACACGCAGGAATTGGATGAACTCCAATGCCCACTTATATAATTATTCTACGAAATAGCATCTCGTGCAGGTTTATATTTCATTAACTCCTTAAATTAAAAATACGCTCAGGCAAAGTTATGGAAAATTCTCGAGACTACATCAGACATTAATTAATTTTAAATTAAAATCTACAGATTCCACAGACACTGTATAAACAATAACATTCTTGCTTTCAAACAAGACTTGTGTATAACCTTCATGTAATATTATGTAAATTTTTTTATCTTTGAAATATAGGAATTTATTTTCACAGCAACTTCATTTTTCGTTACAATTTACAATATAAATAGATACGTAGATAATATATCAATGTATCAATTTATTGAAGCTGGTAAATAAAAATCATTATGAAGTTATGAGCTATTTAGTACGATATGTTTATTAAAGAAGATAATTTTCAAGATTAAAAATTACAATCCCTTTCCATAGAAAAATTGTACGATATAACTTTAATATATAACATTAATATAACAATTAATTACAAATGAAATTGCAATAAATCACAGTGAATTGTTTAAAGTAAAGTGAATACACAGTGAAGTGTATAAATCTAAATTTATTTTGCTAATTAATTCTAAATTAAAATGCGATAAATCGCCTAAATTCTTTTTTGATATTTTTCTATAGTAATTACTTTTAGATTAAAATGCAATAAATCGTCACATGGGAGTTTATATAATAGATCTAAATTCTTTCCCTTATATATTTTTCTACAATGAAAGAAACGAGGCAATTATATCAAAGGATTATGAAAATGCGAGAATTAATTTGGTATGCACAGTAATTGATTCGGTAGTGAATGTCAATGTATTTATGAAGTAAATAAAGTCTGGAATCTTCAGGAGAGCAAATCGTCCGAGCTTATCGTGGTTTAGCAAAGTCAGAGAACTGCCTGAGGTAAGTGTAGCTGAGAGAGTCACAAAAACACGCTTATCGTGGCTGCAAGAAGAGAATAATACAGGTTCACAGGCTCAGGACCATGGTTATTCGCGCGTGCACGAAAACAGATAATGCCAGCGGCAAGATAATGGAATTTAATAACGACCTCCTTTGTCTCTTTCTCTATTCACGATTCTGAACTACAGAAAATGGAGAGTGTGCGCAGCAGTCTGTTGGTTAATTAGCAATTAAATATCAAGCAGCTGGCGTAAAGGTGCGCACAGATGGTATTTCGGATCAGGTAAGCCACTTAACAATGGGCAATTATGTATAATAAAGAGGCCATACCAGTTAAGCATTGTTCGTGATTAGTTGCTTGGATGAGTATTCGGCTAATTCAATCTAACCGTAGCTTGTAAACAGAGCTCACAAACATACAATTTCCAAATTTCATCGAAAATCCATATACGTTATCGTTCGTAAGTATTCGGACACTTTGGTCGATTCGAAGCTGTAGCAGTATGTGAATTTTACCAAAAGTCTACAAATTGGCGACGAATTAATCATTAGAATTAACATTTACTATCTTTTTATGCAGTCGCTAAGACGGAAATTGAAACTTTCTATTAAAAAATATAGCAATAATATACTTTACTATTTACTAGAATTTACTACAAACTTACATTCGATGTTTAATTATCGCTTTAACATATCGCTAAGACAAAAGTCTTTCTATCCGTTTTCCTTTCAGAATATATTATAGATAAGAATGGTATCTCTCAAATGTAGAATAATCGTAGCTTACCTTTGATAAGGCTGTTGATGTCCACCTGGCGTTACTGCAGTGGTGTTTTGTGCGGCAAGAGCAAGTTTCTGTTGTCGTTGTTGAAGCATCTGCCTGCTGAATACTCCGTATCCAAAGCCATAGATTTCGTCCTCTTCCTTATCGCTCAGACAGCTCGAGGGCTGGACAAAAATAGGGGACATTCTTTAGTTCTGGCTTTTTCTACTGAAAGAATTTTTGCTTGCGCGATACTAGAATTTATAGTGGGAAGAAGAAAAGGAATAGTATCATTCAATGATTCTTGTTATAATTCTTTAATATTTAGTTAGAAATTGCTTTCAAATTTTCCAAATATTTGCTTTAAATTAATAATTCTATATGTTCGCGTATATTTAAGTTTCTCATACAGATACAAATATTTACCACAGTTTAATAATAATTTGAAAGACAAATAAAAGAAAGTCCAATAGATCTCCGTTATTAGAGCATGTTTTCGAATACACAAAGATTTTATCAAGGAATACTTAATTACTCCATAGATCTCTGAAAAGATTAGCCTTAATCGATAATCGATAGAAAACTCGATTAACCACGTGGAAACCCTGAGCATCGAGCAATAACTGATTTAAAATAGGATCAATGGATCTACACGGTTAATCCCCTTAAACCAGTTCGGCAAGTTGCCCCCGGAGGACTTTCAATTCCACGATGGAAAGTGTTTAGTTCTTGTGAACTACTTACCGCTAAATCCCTCTTACAAAGAACAGAACTTAAGTGCTCGGTAAGTGATTTATTTTTCTTCCAAACCTTTGCTTCTTTCCTTTAAGTATTCTTATATAATTCTTCATTTTGTTACAGTAAATCGAAGAAATTTAATAAATAAAAATTGCTCGTCAATTAAGGAATTAATATTTAAAATTGTACAGTAGCTAATGATAAGTTACGCAACATATCAGTCAATTGTAATAAAAAAGGAATTGCAAATTAACTAAGTGGTAATTGTATTTTTGTTGCGAAAGATAAATTTCATCTATAGAAGAAATCTACATATTTAAACTGATTTCTTATATCTCATTTAACAGCAAGGATTCTTACTTCTTGATCACATTAATAAGAAAATCCAAATAAGGAAATCCCTGAATATATTAATTACAATAAATAACTAAATAAGACTACATCGATGTTAAGCGTTATATAAAACGTTCACCTTATCCATTAATTGTTAGTTCACTTTGCATGTGCACAAGCGAAATTGTGCGGCATATCATGTAAAACTATTACAACAAAGTACGAGAGATGTAGCGGTTAGCTTTTCATAGCAAAAGTATTAATTTAGCGGGCAATATTCGCAATTAGAATGGCACACTACTTGCCATTCACAACTTGGGATTCACAATTCCAGCGAGGAAGCAATCTGTGCCATTTGGCTTGTAATTTTACAAAGAGAGCCCCAATTTCTACATACATTTATCAATGACTGCGTTTGAATCAATTTTCCTCATAAGAAGGACCGTAAATGCTTAAAGCATAATTCCCACCTATATAGCCATAACAACTAGAAAAGTAACAACAGAATTAATTGTTCGTTCTGAGATGGAAAACAACCTCATACAAATTTTACTTACAAGTTTTACTCATTTTGCTATTATTTGTTACATGTTTTGCTGCTACTTATACTGTATGCGCATGCTGTAAAACTCGATAAAGAAGAACGCCAAATAAAAAACAACATTACTTATATACCGCTTAGAATTTTTGTTTACTTTGTTCTGATTTTATGATTAACATCTCTCTATCTCTTTTAAAAAAGCTAATACATAAGTTCTACGGAACAAATGTTAATTTTATTATGATTTATATTAAACAAATATTGAATGACATTTGTAATCTCATGTCACATAAGAATCATGAGGATAACTCAAACATAATCTCTCTTTTGAATGACGCGTTCAACTAATGGTGCACGCAATTAAATAATACGATATTACACATGAAACACGTACATGTATTTAACACGCAATGCTAAGCCTAATCGAGCGTGTATTAGCGATACCTTAATACAAACACCGTATATTCCCTGGCGGTGCGTTACATTATGCAGTAATGTCAAAATTCAATAAGCAATTCGGTCGAATTACAGTAATTCACCGGAAAATCCACCTGTTGCGTATTTCTGCAACAATTTACTATATGTCCTTCGTTTCAGATGAAACTATTTAAGGAATTTATCCTAGCATGCGGTAGTTACGCTAAAACGCGTGTTTTTCATTCCTTAGTAGATCGACGAATTCGCTAAACATGTTTACGCTAAATATAGTGAAATTTTTTAATTTGTCAAACTTCATATGTATTTCTATTATTATTTTATGCTGAGAAATCTTTGATCTCTGTTAACATTATTCTAGTTGAAGAGTAAAAGAGAAGGTATGTAATGTCACTAGATTATTCCCTATCGAGTGATACGTGTTTAATAAATCCAGGTATTTTCAATCCCAATGACATGGGAAAACGCTAGAAATACAAACGACACTTCGAATTAAGAGTCGAACCCTTTAACATTTCTGTATCTTCAAGATCAGGGTCTGGCTTATACTTGATTTATATCACTGAATTTGGATAAAATGCGTGTATACTACTTGAAGATATTTGGATAACTACACTAAGTAACTTTTGAGAGCGGTGTTTAGAATTTTTATAGTTTCTATTACGTCAGCCGACTCTTTACCTAAACCAGGTCACACACCGCGGGCAAGATGGCAGTCAGATGTCTTCAGATCCTTGCTGCGTACTCCCAATAGTCTCAAGTACCCTCCATAAATTTCAGGAATTTTCTAGTTAAGGTCCTTCAGACCGAACAAATATTCTTTCACTGAATTGTTTTCTAAAGTTTATTGTCCACCACGGCTTGGCACGGGAAAATTGCCTTTTCTCACGTATGAGGCCTCCCACTAGTAACTTTATCTCGAGGGCGGTTAGCATCCTTCCTCATTCACCACCATAACAAATAACCAATTAACAACGAAGCCTATTTCCCTCACTCTCCTAGCCAAAATTGTCATCAACAAATCCGATAGTCCTGTGCACTAGACACACCCATCCTTAGCTTTCCTCCACCACAGCATCGTAACCGAACTTCAGTGATTTTCCATCTTTCAAACAGTTAACATCTTTTGACGGGCTTTCCACCTTAAAATCAGTCACTCACTTAACTTATACATACGCGCCAGCTTAACTATCTTCTTTACAAAGTTGTTGGAATAAACTGTGATTTATAACTTGTTATATCAGTGTCATATTTAATTTAACTACCTCTATTATCCTAACCGAAATTGGGGATCGATCATTTCGTGGCGTCGATTATCGAATCATAACGGGAATCTACGACTCCCGTTGACGTGCTTCTTCCTCGCGATCGCGTCTCTCCGCGAGTGGTCGAAGCAGTTTCTTTAATTCTTTTTTATCCCTTTTCTCGAAAACAGAACATAATATAATAACGGACTTGAGATTAAATCGACACGAAATTATCTATGCAATAAAATCTCATAATTTTGACAAATCAGATAGCTTCTTTTAATATTTTCTATTGCTAGATACAAATTCATATATTTCATAAAGGAACTAGTATTTTATATTATAAAGGACCTCATAACTCTTACCGTTTCCTTCTCAGTTAATTTCTTTCAATTACGATAACTCGCGCAACAACTTTCACAGATTCTTATAAAAATAGAAATAACTATAATTACAATATATAATTAATGTACTACGAACTTTCATGTATTTATGGAAAATTTGAAAGTGCAAAGATATATAAAATATCCAAAATATAGCATTCGTTATGATATTTAATTTATGTATTACATTTAATACAATAATATTATATTTCGTACGACAATTTTCTACTTAGATTCCACTTTCTCTATTACAAAAATACGAATTCGCATAAATATGCGAATATTTATTAATATAATTATATTATTATTATAATATTATTATATTACTATTAATATAGTATTAATATAAATACATTAAATGCAATTAGAAAATAGACATTCCTACGAAACTACATGAAGTTGAGAAAAGCTAAGTCAGCCGTAACATTTTCTTTCTCTTCCTACAGAAACAGAATGCCCCGTATTTATCGCGTGATCTTACATGACTAAAAACTATTATGCACTTTAGAACGAGCTATAATTAACGGTGAAACGGAAAAATAGGCGTAATTATAGTGGCATATGTAACAGGGGAATTCGTACAAAGCGAAGAAACAAAAGCGGGAAAGGAAGAGAGAGTCGTAAAAGATAAATAGAAAGGACAGGATGAAAATCAAGAAGCGAAAGAAAGAGACGGATTTACTCACCGAGTATTTTCCGGGCACGTAAATGGGCTGTGAATGACTGGTAGTGAGTTGAGTGTTGGGCATTCTGGGAGAAGCATTTGTTTCACGGCGGCGTAGCTCCTCAAGCGGTTCCAGGACGTCTCCGTAATGCGTTCTGAAGAGGTCTGCATACCTTGAAGCCAGTCCCTCTAAGTATCCCCTCTCACCTTCCTGAAACAGTCATCCGAAAAAGACGAAACATCAAGGAGCGTGCCTTTCAAATGTACCTATATGATACGCTAATTGCTACGAATTTAATTTCTTCGAATCTAGCGATGTTAACTAGAACAAAGTATCTTTCGAAGGATATTTTCGTGGTACAATATGAATTTTCTCATGATTTGTTGCAATCGAGAATATTGAACTTTTATGGTTTTTAAATTTATAAACCACGTTTGATGGACATTATATATACTGTCATAAGTAGAATATCAAAACATCTCATCGTTACGTTTATTGGCAACGTGTAACAAATTTTACTTTACTTAGTATCTTATATTGTATGATACATACGATGGGAATGAAATTGCAGATTTATAATGAAATAATTAGAAAATAAAGATGGCGAGGACAAGTATCTTAATATTTATTGCTGACAGAATATATCCTAATATTTCGTTATCTTTCTCAAGAGTCGGAAGACACACTGATATCATATCTTATAATTACCACAGTCAATATTAATGTGTCACTCGACCGTTGATGAAGTAAGGTGAACAACGCTGATGAAACATAAAAATGTACCTTCTTAAATGACACGGTTTACACCTGAGAGCATGAATTCTGGAAGTTCTGATTTATACACCATGATTCATAATTCCCAGAACTTCGAATAAAAATACCTTTTTCCTTCTACAAACTGTCCACTCTTGTCTAATTCGAAATTAGTCTAATTCACGTATATCCAACAAATTTTCAAAAAGTAAAACTTCTAATGTGCTTGTATTACTCTTAATTTTCTCCTTATTTTGGACCATAGAATCTCCCTAAACCCTGTTGTGCCACGAATTACAAAAATACGCTTTAATTGTATATTGATATATTTGAAAAACCTATCTTTTTATAACATACCCGCAAAAATACAGTAAAGTACGAGTTTCAACTATACCCCTAAAACATAGAAATCTTTGAATTTCTTTTCCAAGACGATCGATTTACAAATTCATTTCTCCGGACGGAGCTTTCTGAAGACCTATGTACCTGGTGCACATGGAAAGCCGGTGATATTCGTTGTTCTGTGTGTCGGCATGTTATACGATAAGGTGGAAAAGGTAGTCATGTGTGCAACGAGCACCAACGGAGTCGCGGGAAATGCTAAAGTACGAAGGAAAGGAGGAAAACAGAGCGGAGGAAAAGAGAGGTAGAGACGAGAGCAAAAAGAAAAAGTAACAGAGGAAGATGAAGAAGAGGAGGAAGTAAAAGGAGAAGAAGAAGAGCAGAGGATCAACGTACAACGCTGGAGGAAGTCGCATTAATATTTCACAATTCCACTTTTGCTGGCTCTCGATTTGGCTTGGTACCGTCCATTGAAGGGTTGGCTATGTTCTTTCCTTTCATAAGTTTAAGAAAGAGAGGAAGACGGAGGAGGAACTGAAAACGCGAAGAAAGAGATGAAGGAGAATACTTTGTCTGGCGTGAGTCTCCTTTTATTTACACTCGGAGCGTCGCCATCCATATGCTCGACGTTGTCGGCTATCTTGCAGACTGTCAAATATTCTTCCGTTATTGCGGATATTCTCTACATTTAAATACTACAATTTGTACGTATTAAGAATATCGTAAAATTGCCATCGTCTTTTTTCGTATACTGTTCCTGGTTTTATATTAAATCTGTTCGGATCGATTCAATGGATACTTTGAAGATTGTAGCCATATTGAGAGAACTGTTGGTAATATGAGATTGGAATTGAGAAATATTTAGCAAATGATATTGATCGTAAATATTTCTACGAAACAATTGCATTTTGAAATTTTAGAATTTGTATTATCTGCAAAGATGAAGAGAGTTTATATGCAATCATTAATTTTGTTATGCGAATTTTTTTTTATGAAATCGCTACATTTTGATATTCGTTTGAAATCTAAAACATCTTTGGACAAGTATAGCATCTCAAAACTAATCGAATTTATCAGCTGTTATCCTTTTATATGCTTTTTAATCCTATTCTAAAATGTTGACATATATGACAAAAACTATTTTGTTTTTACATTGATCTAATTAATAAATATATCATCTTCCCATAAAAATTGTGATCGATAAATAAGCTTACAGTGTGATTCAAAATTACGAAAAATAGTTATTCGAATAAAAATTCGCTACAAATATATTGGCTGACGAGCCAATAGACGACACTACTCGCGATAAAAATACCAGATACAAAATTGTATAAGTAGCTTCGAGCACGTTTCGTTTTACTCGGATGCTGAATCAATCAAAACGAGAGATCAAAATATCAAGATCTAGCCTCTTCAATATTTACGATCGTTACTGTACTGTCAGATAAACGCAGGTGTCAATAATGCATACAATGGGATCTGCAGAGCGTACATTGGTATATACCATGCAATACGTATTGGCTTATGGACGTTCGATGAATCGAGAGCGGAATGAACTCGTCAAACACAAGAGTGTCAAGTGTCAAGATTTTTCACTGCAGTACAATTTATTCACAATGTTCCTCAAAACGTGCTTATCAGAGTATTTTAAGTTTCTATTGGAACAACTATTCGTTTTATTTAATCCTAGTACCTATCAAGAAAAGCGTTGACTGAAATTGAAGGCTATTGTCAATGTTGCTACCACTAAACTCGAATGTAATAACTAAAATTTAATGAAAATAAAAATCTGTAGTGGTAATGCTCAGAACATAAAGATGCGTATCTTCAAAGACGAAAATAATTAAGATTAATGTAAATCAGGTTATTAAAAGATACTTTGTACAAAATTGATTTCAGAAAGCGATAACATATTTTATTTCTTAATTTCATTTATCAATTTGAATAGGTTTAAATGGTAGTTTCATACGATTAAATAATTCTTGAAATAACCATTACTTTAAAAATTTGATACAATTAAGATATTAAAAGATGATGAGTCCAAGTGGCCAGACAATAAAAATACAGTATATAGAAGTAGATAATTTACAGTAAAATGACTTTTAATTTATTTTAGTATTCAATTGAACGGTTATAATATTGTCACGAAAGATTTCTAAGCGAACTTATAATTTATAATTATTTATAAAAGTATGTAGATAGAGAGGAATATCTTGCAGAAAATAGGAGATTTGTGAAACAGTGATTCATCCGAAGGATTAAGTTGGCAAGTTGAAGAATGTATTAAAGAGACGACGAAGAGGCGTGAAAGATGAAAGGGACGAGGAACGAATCATAGTTGTACCATCTTTCCTTCCTATTTCACCTCGATTCCTCTCTTCTCGCGTCCTTATCTATAATCTGCGAGTATTAATTAGAATTCCAATCTACCAGTTTGATACGACGAACCCATTGCCTCGTACTTCTCTCTGGGCTCTTGTTCCAGTCCCTCTTCCCCTTTTCACTCCCCTTTGGTTTTTCTCTGTTTCCCATTCAGTCCCCGTCGTTCTCCTTCGGGGGCTTAACGGTCAAACTGAAACTTTCGAGGCGCGAGCACATAAAGCGAACGAATTTTCCGCGGAGAGCGTAACTCTTTAGAACTTTCCTGCCTCGTAAATTAAAATTTCATCCATGAACGGATAATCGAGGGGTGATTAAAACATTCATTCGTTTATCAACTCGGCCGATCTTCCCCGGGATACGAATCATTCGATTCTGTTTCACGTCGATCTGGTATTTGAACAGTCTTTGATAAGTTTATCGTTGATACTCTTCATTACTGAGCAGGAAGACCGATTCTCCGACTATTTGCTCCTCTTCAAGAAATATTTTTAAAATGACCTTTTAGAAGTGCTCGGCGAGGAGTTGAAAAGGACGAAGGTAAATACGAATTTTGAAAAGTATTTCAGCTATTACAAATATTGTCTTTCCGATAAGATGTATAAGGTAGGCGAAATTATATTTAGATATATCGAACAAATTCTTTAGAAATTTTTTTTCACCTGTTTGAAACTATCTTCTGGTGAATTCATTATTTCATTCATTCTTCTCCTTCGGTGCTACGATTATAGCGCAGACAATGTTTTAATTCATATTTTCATGAAAATAATAATAGAGAAATGTAAACTAGGAATAAACTGTATTATAAAGTATGCTGCACCTTGAATATATTTTATATTTTCGTATAGTACTTGCGTTCTGTACATTTTCTTACTTTCAAATTTCCCGTAAGATTATAAATATCCGCATTCTAATGATAAGATTAATAATATTCATTCAATATAATCATTTTCATTTAGTTCCATTACAATTTTGGCAACAGATTCCTACTCGCAGCTATGTTAGAAATAATATCATGAGGAAGCTTTCGGGGTAAATGTCGTACTATCCCTCAGAATCCTCTTACCCAGAAGCCATATCGTTGCCATCTCTACTTCGTGGCTAGATCCTTGGAAACATTTTTAGCAATATGGCGATAGAACGAATGCCATCTTAAAGAACTTTTCCATTTCCTACGACCATCTTTCAAAAAGCTTCATAATATGACACTTTCAAAGAAAATAACTGTATAATAACTTAATTCCCATTTACCTACTTTTTAATTATAAATACTACAGCTTTACCTGAAGTTCTAATTATACTGCAGCCGATCTATCTAATTTTCTAGTTGTAGATATGTACCTGGAATTTCTAATTACATAGACTGTATCATAATAAATTTACCAACTTGACAACAAAATCATCATCGGTAATTAGTAATCAAAATTGTAGACTCTTCAGACAAACTGATGGTTGCATAAATAATGGATAAATGTGAGTCTGTATCAGAAATGTATGTACGTGTATGTATGTGTGTAAGACAATACTGGAATGATAATTTCTTGTTGAATTTCATTTCCTCCGGGGACTAATAGTCCTACTTTAAATCCCAATCGTTACAAATGACAAACGAACAAGTCCTGTTCACAACCAACCCAGTCAATTAGCAGTAAGCAACGTAATTACTGTTCGACAAGCCCAGCTTTGTATTCGACCGATCCGGATTTCATACTTCAGGGCTGTCTTCAGGCGTAAATTGAATAAACTATTTCCTGCCATAACCAAAGCGACAAATGTACGCAACAGATAACTTTATCAAATGCACTGATTAGAATTACGTTTAATTTTTATAGAAAATACACTTAATGGCGATACATGAATTTATTAGAAATCTAGTAAATTATAATATGAACCATACGAAATATAAAATTATCAATTCCATCGAGATTAATTGTTTGGTTTTTAAAAAATTACGCACTAGTCGCGTTTATTGGTATTAAGATTAAAAAATTCTTAAAATATGCAGTTCACATAATTTAACTCTTAAATGTTTCAAAAACAGTTTTTATCTACGAAAATAAAGAAAAATCGGTAATGTAAGGGCCAAATATAAAAGATGACATTGATTACAATACGCCTGAATGATATCAAATTGTTTCAATGGAACGGAGCGAATCTAAGCTGATCACGATAACCTTCTCAAATACTGTCAGAATTTTTCCAGATATTACTTGTCTGCAGGCAAATCAAACTCTATTGACTAGTTGTGATCGCTTAAATCGGCTGGTTGCTAAGAACTTGGGGAATAGATACGAGAGAAAAGTGGAAGAAAATTGAAAAGTCAAGAAGCTACCCCTCTGCCATCTACCATTCCCTCGCTCACGAAGTTTAACCGCGCACTGTAAGACCGACTTTACCCATCTTCTCTTTCATCGTTTCTTCGTCCTTCCTTTGCTTCTCCTTGCCCAAGTTTCTCTATCTTTACATCTCCTTTTCACGGTCTTGCTGGATCGTCATGCACGTTCCAAGGCTGACTCGCTTCAAAAAGTTCCATCGCATTTATATATGCAGTAGTGATTGCGCGCAAAGTACCACGAAATACTGTTTCCGTTAAACTTCTGCTGATTCAATCCTCGAGAAATCCTTCCTACTGTTGCCTTTCTGTACACTCCAATACAAGTTTCCACCGATAATGAATCACGTGAAAAGAAGAAATGGGACAAGAAAGGGTGACAGTCACCGTATTACTTGTTACGTTTAGATACACTGGCTGACGGAAGTTTTGGAACACTTACTATAGAAAAGCGTTCTATTGTATGTGTCTTCTTGTGTGTATAAATATTTCTATATTTTATAGAAATTAATAATTCTATTACAATGTTAAGCGAATATAAAATAATATATAATGTATAAAATACATATATAGTGTTACCGCTCATAAGACGATTCAGTCTGCAACAGTTGCGTAGTATATCAACAAATAGAAACCTAAGGACTACCCAGATTATGAGTTTGGGAACTAATAATAACTTTAGTCTATGATTAATTATAACCAGGAATAAGTAGTAGAATTTGAAACAATTATAAACGTTGGTTGCTTTAATCTACACGATAATTAATTTACAACTTTCCATATAAATTACTTGACGATCGAATTTACGATCTTTATACGATCGAATTCTCTATTTAACGCGTAATTCGAATGGGAAATGTTTCTGCATCCTCGAGTTTCCAAGGTATTTCAAAAAAATAGTTTCAATCCCCGATTTTGATGGTTGTTTTCGTCCGACCGATGTAAACGATAAAAAAAAGCATGTGTCAAATATTTTTCAAAAAATTACCTCCCATATAAATGTTACTAAAACTGTGTATAAATTCTCGTATAAAATTTTGCAACCAAAAATCTGTATACAACAATTCCCGAACAGTGTATAAATATGTCGAATAACAATAATTGCAGAGACAAGAAAGAAATTAAAATAAAAATGAAATACGAGAAATAAAAAATATTAAGAAAGATCAAGACAAAAGTTTGGCGAAGAAAACATCGATCCTTTTTGCTTTGTTTTAGCCAAGATTTATCGTTGGTCGCATTGTCTAGGGACAAGCGTCGCTTTTCATTTGCTTAAGCCTGAAGCGCGAAATAGTAGGTAGGCGTTTCACGATAATTGGGCGGCCTGAGGGGGATTCTCTTGGTAGGATAGAGGACGGAATTATTTTCGGGTGGCCCTTCAACGGCCGTTGCACCCGCCATTAGTGCAGCCACAGTCCCTCCAACGTATTCATTCCCACCCTCATTATTTACATATACTTCATTTGCTCTACTCTGCTTGACTCTTTCTCTCTCCCGTCCTCTCTCCTCAATTACGAAATGTAATTCGCGAAAATCGAGGTGAGCCGAAAATCGGGATCTTCTGCCGCCAGACGTCATTCAAATTCATCGTTAATCGAGTACCACCAGCCCGAAACGTGTAAACAACGGACTTCAACGAACCGTGCATTTATTATTTCCCTCTTTTCCGGTCTCTCTTTTTTCCCGATTTTATTGCACGGTACCAGAGACAGGAAATGTTTTAACGGGACGAGACAGGTGGAAAATCGAGATCGCTGATACGTGTGGCCAACTTTATGAATACCGGAGAAACTTGTTTCGAACTTCCAAGCCAGTTATTTCTCTTTTATGAATCGTAAACTGTACGCCACGTGTCAAAAATCTGTCAACTTTTCTTTCAGAAACTTTTTGGCTATTTCAGGGTTACGACACTTCTCAGTGTACCTCCGTTATTAATAATAGAACGATAATATCACGTTAAGCTTGAAAACTCGCGTCACGATGAGATTAGTTGATTTAAGATTCATTTATTCGGTTCCTTAGGGAGTTGTTTCAGTTCTATGTATATACTGGAGCACGTAATTAACAGAAAAATTACTCGTATCAAATTTCGAGGTATTAATTTTACCATGGCACATTTTTTTCGATCTATCAAACGCATTCGGATTTGAAACAATTTTAAATATTAAAAATTCCGCGGATATTCGTACAAATGCTTCCAGTTACGAAAATCAATATCTTGCAGAGAATATAGTATTAACGGTATGAAATGATTAACAAAAAGCTTTCAGGGATTTATATCTGTTACTTTAAGCTGATGAAAAAATTATATAAATCTCATACTCGGCACATAATAATATTTGCCTTCCACGCTATCCTGAACCTTTTATTGTGCTAGAATCTAACTCACATCCTGTTACCATATTTACCTAAGTTATATGTATATGCATGTGTATCAATGAATATATTTTTTAAAAAATTAATAAATAAACCACAATTTATATACATGCATAGAAAATAATGCTTTAAAGATTTGTAATAATGTTTAAAGCAAAGAAATCCAAGTTCTCAAAGTTTTGATCTACACCACCATCATAGTCAGCTCACTAATTCTTACACAGAAGGTAATCTAATTCAACATAATTAACATTACAATCAGTGATTCATTATCATCATTTCAGTTCTTCCTAACGTAACTTAATAAAATAAATATCTACGTTAAAAACGCTATATTTTCAAATATATATATTATCGCATAAAATTTCTGGATTACTCTGCGACGTGATATTTCAGGCACGAAGACCATTAGTCCAAACGAGAACGGCCTGACTCGTGATTTTTGGCAGCAAGGTGACACAAGGTAAAAGTAAAGTCGGAAGGGTACGACGAGTTAAGAGGGCAAAGGTCGGCGAGTAATGCGAAGAAGCAGAGACTGGCCTAGGAAAGGCATACAAGGGAAAAAGGTGGTAGGTATTTCATTCCTTTCGAGCTCTGCGAAAAGCTTGTGCCGTCAGGATTTTTGGCGCCAGGCTTAGGAGTGGCCACCTTAATCTCTTGCCCAACCAACCCTCTATTCTTCGCAATCTGTCTTCCTTCTTTCCCTTCTTAGGTCCTTCTCTCCTCTTTGACCTCTTGTCCTTGTGTTCTCGTCTTCCCCTGTCTCTACTCGCCTTTACTCGTGGTTCCTTCCGTGTTTCGTACCCTTCACAAAGCTCGAGGCCTCTATTCCACCTTTCCTCGAGCTTTCTGTCCATAGAGGCTGCGTGGCATGTTTGCGAAACCTGGAAGTTAAGGATGTTCGAAAAAAAGATTTCGCAAAAACAGAGAAGCAAAGAAGAAAGTTTGCTGATGCTGCGATGCGATAGAACCTTCTTCTCTTCGCTCTAAACATGCTCGCTGACACTTGCATTTTAATCAAAGTCTCCAGTATCATCTTGCAATTCTTTGAGAATACTGAAAACGTACATCTTATGGATTTTCGCTTCTTTTCTAAAAATGTATAACGTACCACCGTAAAATGATTCTTTTTGTGTCACAATATATCGATGATACCGATGGAACATTGAATTAATGCAAAATTTTGCAGTAGTATCAGATACACGAATATTAATAACAGAGAAAGAATGTTACGTTAAATAAAAGGATTATCGTATTTCATCGGAAAGTTGAAGCTGTAATTACATTGTTCTGAATTACGAACAGATACAAAGAATCGCATTGATGAAACTTCTATGGGTACATAAAATATTTAGAAAATATAAAATTAAAATATCGATGTTACTAAATCGTCAAAACAATAATGAGAAAAAAAAAGCTATAAAACGATAAACACACATATGTAGAAGCAATATCGAAAACTCTATTAAACATGAAAAAAGGTGACTGTACAGAAGAAACGATTGACACAGAAGAACGACGAGGAGAATTCGTTTTGTCGTGATTTGTTAACAAATTATTTGATAAATAGATATTACAATATATATGTAACTGTGGCTATACAAGAAACTTTTCACAATTATATAACGACTAGCAAATTTTTCATTATATTTCAAAATTGTCAATACCACAGATACCCTAATCCTATCGGATCGAAAAGTCTATCACGATATTTCATTGTGTCAGCGATACTTTCACCACATCTCGACACACCGCGGTCGCATCGTTAAATTTTAATCAGAAAAATGCATTGCCCATTGTTTGGAGAGCCGTTTCGAAGATAGGCTGAGTCCCGTGGTCCCGAGAAACTGTCACGGGGTTTCTCCGAGTGGCGAATGGATGATCCAACGAGTGAAAGCGCGAATGAGTATACATAGAAGGGATGCGGCGCGAGAGGATAGTTTGGACGAGTCGTTTGAGTGTATACGACTGCGAAGAACGGTTAAGAAAAGGAAAAGACAGCGGGGAAAATGAAAAGTACTGAACTGGTAGAGAAAGCGGCATCGTGCAGGCGTGGATCGTATCATTGTTAAATGTAGCAGCGCACCTTTAAAAAAGTGCTATTGTCAGTTTAGCGCTCGTTCCCCTATTCTAACCGTGCTAAAGTCTACGTACAGCCCGGAAAAATCCCTTTTTTCCCCCGTCCCTCTTTGCCTAACAGCTTCGTTCCTTTCTATCTCTGTTTCGTCTCTCAGTTGTCTCTTTCGCCAGTTTCTTCTATTCTTTTCCTTCCGGCTTCTCGCGCGAGATTTCCGCCATTGTAACTTCTTCGGTAGAGAGTGTCCTGTCGCGACACGATAGTTCCGTGCGACTGGTCCACACGCTCAAAGCCCGTTAATACCAACTAAAAGCGACGCGGTTCTCTACGTTCAGAAAAGACGCTGTCAGATTTCTGGACCTCGATTTTCCTTCCTACTTTCTTGTCCATCGTCGTCTTTCTTCGCTCTGCTCCTCCAGATTTTTCCTTCTCGGCCGTCTGATCAAAACATCACCGTGCCTCCACGATGCGATTCTTGAACAAAGAAGCTTTTTAATTTTTATAAGTGGCAACGACAAGATCGAGATGGACGAAAATTTTGAAACTTTTCGGCGATTCGACTTCTTTCTCTCATCACTGTGTTTGTAGACGTGATGAAAGAGTTTCTGCTTTTGTTTATTTTAGTGTATAGCTGTGCCTCGCGCGAAGAAGACGCTGTTAAGGAAGACCACTGCCTGCGTTTGTCATATTACTAATGTACAACGCCTCTTGCATATGTTATGAACTCACAATCGTGAAGATAAAAAGAAATGGTGTACTGTATATATTAAAAAGATGTAAGTGTCAAAAACAGTTTAGTCTTGAAATTAGTTATCTTTTTCTTCTCAGCTTTTGTGATTTTTACTCTAGTTAATTACTTAACTATAAATGTATTAAAATATATCTTGGTTCTTCTTCTCTTTACGTATGAAAATTTTTTAATAGTTTCTTTTTAGTTTTAGTTTGTCCTATTTGAATTGTTTAAACACCTCATTGGCAAATTCCATATATTTCACACAAATATAAAAAAGCAACGATATTATAAATATTTCTGTCATTTTTTTACGTATCTTGGAATTTATTTTATGTATATCGTATCATTTTCTCGTCCCGCATGAATTTATGGAAGGAAACCATTTTTCTTTCGTGTATCAAATATTAATCGTGTACTCGTATAATGCAATTAAAAAATTAACAAAAAGTGGGGTTGTATAAGTTTGACTTCTGAGAGACTCATTTAGCAATTCGAATATTTCAAGAATAGATTTGCATTTTTTCTAATGACAAAGATACTCCTTTAATCAGAGAAATATTATGTTTCTTTCTTACAGTTTACCAACATTTACGCTATAATTTTCAAATATACGGCAAATTCGTTCAAGAGCAACGTTTCATGGCAAGGAATTGTTTCATTGAAGCATTAATAAGAATTCTTTTTCCCCTTGTGTTGAGGATGTGGATGATTAAAGGTCGTAAAAGCAGATAAGATCGGGCGAAAATGTAATTCTACGGAATAGAAATGAAAATTGAACCAGCGTCGACTTGTTCGCAGTTAAATGCCCTTCTTCCCTTATTCTTCTGCTTTTAATTCTCGGGCGGAATATGAAATTAGTCGCAAGCCCGCCTAGCGCTCAGAAATTGATTGCGTTAATTATGCAGATATTGTTCGAAGCAGCCAGCGAGCATTTCTTCTGGCCTCGGAGTGTCGTTAAACCTATGCATGAATTTATATTAATTCTTGCGAAATGTGCCATTTCAATAATCTTCCTTCGTTTCGAGCAGCCAATATTACTACGGGACCTGGTTCGATGCCTGGAACTAATCCGAATGGCTTCCTTAATATATTCTATTACATCTTCGAGTTTTATGAAAGTGGTAGTTTTACGAGAACTTTTCGCCTTCACTTGACTAAATGCGCAATTCGATGCAGTTGTTTCTCAACCGTCTTAAAGATTACATGCAAAGCGACTCGTATTCTAAAAAGTCAAATGCAGTGTCATATATTTTTATTATTATCTTAGTATTGGAATTATCAACGATTAAGGTTTAGAATTTATACCAAAGAAACCAAACTGGAAGATCAAAAACCTGAAGGGAAAAGAAAGAAGTTTGCAGTTATATATACATATATTTTAGAAAGATAATTCAAATTTCAAGAAATGCATCGGTGATGCGTAGAATATATGTAGACAATAAAATAAAATAACAAATTTATAGTGGCTTTATTTTCGGTAATACAGAAGAATATAGAATGCCAAAATAAAATTGTCGAATTTAATACGTCATTAGAATATCCGAATTTTATCTACTTTTATTTGAAATATTTTCTATTGTATAACGTTAGTTATGTATTATACAAATTCTCTCAAAACGATTTAACGATCGTAATACTAGGAACGTGTATGGCAATCGTAGACTCGAATTTTTATTCACTAGGCAAAATTAAAACTTTTATCTAGCTTGCCTGGTATGTTGCAGAATGTCAAAATTACCACTCTCTGCATAGGCAAATCTACACGTAGCAATATCTATTATTACAAAAAATAGGAAGTAAGCTGCAAATGTCTATATATTAATTAAAAAGTTTTCAAAAACTATGACATTTTTCATTTTGTGCAAAATTCTATCGAAATCTAATATCCTTTGTCACTAATAACAGTTATTTGTTCAGAAAATATTATTCTTAATTAAGGACCGAGTTCTCAATTTTAATAATGTTTATAAGTTTGTCACAGATTTCACGTTAATTTGGATACTGCATGAATCCCTGTCTCATTTATAAATAAAGAAGATATCTTTTTTATCTATTTCTAACATTCTTTCCTTCATTAGATATTTAATAGCATAACTTTGTTTCTAAAAGATTAACGTATGATAAAAACTTTTCTCATCGGGAAATGTTTTCATTAATTTATATGATGGAAATTCGACTATATTTAATGTACCTATTATACACACTTAAAGCTTGCAAATTATATTTTGAAAATTTTGAACTACATCATGAAATACAAAATTGAACGTTAAATATCAATTTAAGCGAGAGTATTTAATGTGTTTTGTACATGGTCACGTATAATCCGATACTGGATTAGCGTAAAATCCATGTCAGGCCTACAAGAGGATATACACACATTACTTCACAGTTTAAGAGATCCATTGAACAATTTCTATGATTCACGGTCATTAAATCATATAATTACTATTAATTCTGCCGCAAGGCGAAACTGTAAAATTACATGTTACGCAAGTGATAAAAATCCGATTAACTTCCCCTGTCAGTTACAAAGAGTAAATTTGTTCGTTAACAGTAATTGCTATAATTAATCAATTGTCACATATTATTACGTAGAAACGTAAACTGTGAGGAATTTAATCATAAGTTTATAAAAGAAGAACGAATGATACATATGACACAAATCAGAATTGTAATTCCTTTTTTTCATTCAGGCAATTTGAATTTCACTGAATAATTGATTGCGCATTAAATTATATCGACAATGATTTTAGCTTCAATTGAAACGAAACCATCTACTAACTTAAGCATAATGTTGGTCATAATTATGCTTTATAATCAAATATTCAAACTTCTCTTAATTGTAAAATCAAAATTTCGATTCATTGGAACTGTAGAAATTTCACAAATCGAGTATCTTTTATAAAGCCGAATCGTTAAGAGGAAGAAGTAAAACGTTATTTCACGATTATACAACTTTCAGTTTGGAAAATTATCAATATCGGAGCGGAATAACAGAAGATGTGGCGGAAATTTTAGTGCAAGCAATTTTTTTTACTCAATATCAGAGTCCACGTGCAAAACAAAATTGACTGTTGTATACAAGTTGACCACACGTTCCGTCACATATTGTGTGAAACGAAAGCAATCCACAATGCACGGACGGCGCCATCAAAGGATATGGGGATGCACAATAGAGGACAACGGTGCACCCTGACAGTGTTACTGTTGTTCTGTGGTTGGTATACACCGGCAATTTTATTGAATGAGTAATGAAACAAGGCGTTTCGACGCTGTCGTTAGCCTGACAACGTCAATGAAAACGTTAATTTGTGTTTCCACTGCTTAATCCAAAATTGTATTCCCATTGCCTCTATATTAATATACGTAACACAGAAGAGAATAATAAATTTGACCACATAGAATATATCTGTTACCGTTAGAGGCATTGAAAAATATTTACAAAAGTTATACAATATCGAGTATAAAAGCTTCTATTATATTATACATTGTTTCTGAATATGTATATCACTTCATGAATCCAATAATCCAATAGAATAAGAAAAAAAGGAATGATCCATGAATCCGATAAAATAAGGAAAAATAATAGCTCCAATAAAATAAGGAAAATATAAGGAATAAATAAGGAAAGAGATGGACGACGTATTGATTCTATAAACGTTCCACTGTATTTATTCTTAAACCAAGCAATGGTTTATTTCTTGCAATAACTTTTAACGATTCCTATTGAAGTAGAAACAATTAGAATTAAAAATAATATAATTACTGCAGGTTTTTATGCGTTTATGAGAAATTAAAAAGTGTACATAATATGCTAGAAAAATATATGTGTAAAATATCCTGAATATAATAGTCGTTACAATATTTCGTGTATATCTTTTAAGGATGAAATCGAAAAAATGAAAGAATCGATAACTACTAAAAGAAGAATATTTCTCTGGTTTAACCGAAGATAACAAAGTACTTTCGATTGGAAAAACGATTGACTCGTAACGACGAGGAAGAGTCATTAAAAGACTCTTGAGATTCGAATCGGGCGTAGACTTACGTCATTTGTATTCAGGTAATAAGATGGGATTACGAGTACTGGCCAGATAATTAGCTACAGACGCGAGTAACGCAAACATTAATTAACCTACACAACGAGAATACGCGTCATTACCGTTTACACGACAGACCTTCAAGTGTTACTGCAATCTTGCGACTAGATTGCACATTTCAGCCCTGACAATAGAGACGTTTCCTTCTGGAATAAGTTCACTTAAGAACAAATATAAATCGCTAACAAGTCACATTACGTAATTCTAGATATATTTAAACCTACTCTTCTGTTCTCTTTCAAGAATTATTCCCTTATTCTGATTGTTGAAGCGTCTTTTTTAAAAAGCTAACGTTTTCTTATGTCAACATTGGAAACTCTGCATGTAATTATTTTCTGAGTTATTCATTATTTAAAAAAAAAACGTTATTTTGAGTAGAATTTACTCTGTTGTCAGGAGGACATCTTGTAATAAGTATAATTTCTTATGATGATTAATATAACGTTTATTTATATATTGGTTAGTTTGATTGGTTTCGTTTGTAGAGGTTAATATAACCTGTTCTTTGCTTTTTTAATGGAATTATATTGATATTGTTATTCAGATAAGCTATTAAGAGACGAATTTATAGATACAAATGATGTTAGCTTATTTGTTAACCTTGATACAGATTTATACGTATGTATAATTCACTACTTCTTTTCTAAAGATATAAATATGTATACATTTAAAATATTACTACAATTAGACAAAATATAAAAAATCTTCGAACACGCATCGTGTCTCACATGAATTTTCTGTCTGAGACATCCCTTCAGATATAGTAATACAAAATATCTTTCGTTCGCTAAGATGAGAATAAAGTCGAAATTAAACATTTCAAGACTCGCAGCAGATCCATAAAAACATCGTTTTACCTGAGGTAAGTCATAAGTAGTGGAAAATGTGTCAGAGACGTCTCGGATCGTAGACGTGCGAGCGTTAAAACATGAAGTTGTAAGCTTGCAGGAAAAACTGATCAGATCCGGTGGTAATTGAAACGTTCGATGGTTTGGAGAGCTTGAGGTGGAGCAGTCGTCGGTCGCTTCCCAGGAGCGAGAGAAAAAGCAGAGGAACGAGAAAGGGTTGAGCTAGACGCGACGTGGAATTGGATTGGTTTTTTACTAATTAAAATTTCAAACTTGACACCTGAATGTGCCGTCTTTAATGAGACGCCGTCTGGCCGTGGGTTTCTCTCTCATTATTCTCACGGGTGCGGGTTACACATTGCCGCCCGAGAAAAAAGGGGATCGAGGGAAAAGCGGCGGCGCAAGGGACAAAGTACGGAAAGAGAGGAAGATGGAAACGGTGTTAGTCACACAAAGTAATTTCGCGCGCGTGCCTACCCGTTGAAATTTACTTGCCGACACGTTTGATACGATCGAGCAAAAAGGAAGAAACGAGATCCAACTATCTAGCCGTTTCTGTTAAGCCGTCTGAAAAATTATTACCTTAAAAAGTATAAATTAACGTGTCCGATATTTGTAAAAGGATTCGGATATATTTTATTGAATAGATAAATTGTTAAAATTTTTGGTGGATGTTAGTGCGATTTTTATTTTTCCTTCTTATTCATAGGATTTTTATTATCGATGGGACGTGATGGATTGTGGAGTAGATCTTGAGATTGTACGATAAAAAATGACAATACATATAAATCATTCGCTTCCAAACATTCAAACAATTATTGCGCAAATACCACGCGATTAAAGTTAAAGTGTTTGTTTCCATTTAACTGAACTACTACTCGTTAATCGTCAGTCCTTCCTAATTGACAATTATATCGTGATTGAACGTAATCAGCTAGCTTCAATATTGACAAGTTCGTGTTACAATTGAAGTATTAAGAGAAACAGACGCGGCAAAATATTATCGATTGATGTTCAGCCAAACTTTATTTTTGTCTCGCTTTGATATATCGGTCACTCAAAAGCTATGCCAATCAAGTCTGCAAATAAATCATTTTTCTTTCAATTTCACCTTAGAATTGACGATTATTTGTGACATTTTTTTATAAGTAACTTATACTGGTAATATATTTCATTTATGTTAAATTGAATATTAATCATGTATATGGTTAATGAAATTGAGAAATTTATTAAAAGGATACATTTAGTAATTTTACAATTCCCTCCGCAAAACACTTTAAAGTGTTAACAACACGTTCAGATAAACAGAAAATTAATAATCAAATAAGATGATTTAAGATTCAATTCGCGATTATTTTTCTTCTTCACAAATTGAACTTTTGCTGGAATTGAGTAGAAAGAATTTCCTGAACGTGAAATTCAATAGGGAAAAATTTTTCCAGTCCGATTACGGGTCACGGAACACAAGTAGTGTGAGTGGAGTTGTTGCGAGTCAATGTCTGCGACACGTAGGTATTCCCGTATCACGATCCTCGTGTAAAGAGAATAAGATCAAGGTAGTAGACCAACCGAAGAAGAGAAGATAGGGCGATAGAACATCAGAATCGAAGGGAGAAGGAAAATAGGAAGATAGAGGAAGCGTGTACGCGACGAAGATGTTTGGGTTTGGCCTCAGACGCGATACATATCAGTCGACACTGCAGCGTTATTCAATTTGCAGCTCGGTCCTGTTGATTGTGCACGTAATGCCATTACCACGGCCTGGAATCCGTTTTCCTGTTGGTGTTGCGCTCAGACAATGTATTTACAACAGCAACATCGCCAGGATTTTAACGCGAAAACGCGAATAACCAGACCACAAAATGTGAAACCTTGTATGTATGTGCATTATGTATATCCACTTTTACTCTCTTTTGGATGATGAATTTATGTATATGAAGACTAAATATAAATTGTGAGTAGATATAGCGATAGAGTTTCCAGGGGATGCTTTAATTGTAACGAATGGAAGCTTATTCATGAAACCTTCTATGTACCTACATACTTATTTTTCAATAGTAAAATTCTATGTATTCTCTTTTGAATAGCAGAATTGCAATGAGCGAGTTGAATTTTATTGATGAATTAATCTACCAGCCTATGAATAACAATTAAAATGAATAAAAGTATGTATATGAATATTAAATATGGATAATGAGCATAGTTTTCAATTTCTAGGATATTTTATTATAATAAGAACGTTGAGTTTTATTGATGATTGAATTAATGGCTAAAATTAAATTATATATTTTTAGGTTATTGGGTCAGACGAATAGCGTTCAATTCCAAAGGGTTCACCTGTGACGTATAATTCAACAACCAAATACGTCGATGTATTATGAATTCATGATAAACTGAATAAACGAATCTTGCATTCGTTCAATATTTTTCAACTGGTCGTTGCATGACAGATATTTTTAACCAATACCCAATATATTGAACCATTTGTTTGCATTTTGTACGTTGAGCATATTGGAAAGTAATATCTCCTTTAAATACTGGCATGGTTTTAATAATTTCACATCAATTTATATTCCTTCAAAAGAAGTTTAAATTTGTTAAGAATAATATAACATTCGAACGATGACGATAAAATGTACGGGTGATATATGTATCACCTAATCAAATTGATACTTGTATCTGCATTTATAAATTAATACAATTGCTTTGAATGACGGACGATTATGTTAGAAGTACAACTCAGAAGTTGCTTGGCGAATTGACTGAATGAGCGAAGAGGACTAGGCACGAGAAATTTAACTGAATGGCTGAAACAGAGCATACGTATGAATGAACTAGTCACGTGATGTGCGTAGTATGTAGTACGTTACGACAACGATGTGTAGATACTCTTGAATGAGAAGTGCTTATAATAAATGGAATTATACAAATGAATTAAAGTATAACTTCGAATATTTTGCGACACAATGTTACGTTATAATAAGGCATAATAGAAGGCATAATAATGGAACATCGAAATAATGGATATCAACTAAATAAAATATTAAAATATTCAACGCACCAATACATACATTTAATAATAAACCGTTCTAGGTGATATTTTTGTTAATTTATATTAATTTTTATATTAAAGAATGTACAATATTAATGGGATAAAATAAATCTATATTTATTATTATTATCTAAAATATTTCTATTTATGTTTCATTCTTTCAGTTGCGTCTAGAAAAATATTATATAATTTTCATAAAAATGCACGGTCTAGTGATGACGTATATAGGATACCATATAAATGACAAAACTACAATGACCATGATTTAAGGTATTTCACGCAAAGTCGAACGAAAGGGTGAAAAACCAAGAAGAGGGACAGTAAAGAGCAGAACGAGCGGTTGAACAGGCATTTCTTTCTGTTTTTCCAGAAGAAACGAGTGTGTCTGAAGGTTCATTTGTTACACGACGGGACGTTTAAAACGGTTAATTTTTACGGCCGCGATTTTTGCTTTGCACTGGTGTTCGTTCTTCCCATTGCGTCCCTGGCCGCCGTTTTAATGCGAATTTATTCCTCCGAGTTAATTACGCGACACTAATTTTTGCTCAACTTCGTTCGCTCGTACAACCCCGAGGTCCGGCCATCCAACTTCCGTTTCCCAACTTTCCCACGGGTTCGCCTTAAACTTCTTTTCATGCCCTTTTCTCCTGTTCTTACCGGCCAAAAAGAAAGACTTTTCACGGTCCTTCTTACGAAATTTTAAGATTCGCCAAAGATTTACTGGATTGGCCAATTAGTGGACCAGCTAACAATTTTTTCTCTGTCGTTCAGTACAGCATACCAGCCTCTTTCTCTTTCTCTCTATCTGTCTCTCTTTACCAGACTTGTTCTCGTGAACTTTCTCACTGAATTAATCCGTACGCAAGAATTATGAAATTATTGCTTTCCGGAAGTTTGTTAAGAGAAAAGTCTAAAATACTACGCGGAGGGCGAGACTCTTCGTTCGATGAATTCTTTCCACTGTCAAGGAAATTCTATTCATTCTCACAATAAAAAACAAAGATTGTTTCTTTCGAAAATTTATTAATATGTAATTTTTTACCATATCTTTTAGATTAAAATCTTTTTCTTGTTTAGCAGCTATTATTATTATATGACAGGAATAAATCATTGATTTGAAATTATATTGATTTCGTCAATTCTATATTTTTTTTTTTTTGTTTTAAAAAATATTTAGTAGCTAATTGAAAAATGTTTCTTAATTATATTGTATGTTTTCAATAATTAATTCTTACGTTCCTAAAAAAACTCTCATTTTAATATGCTCTAAAAACTGGACTTAATAATACTCAAGATCAATCTGTTGTCATGATTTTGACAAAATCTCAATTTATTACAATATACTAAACTAGAACTATGGAATATATATATATGTATTAATCAAATTTGACTTTCATCTTCCAATCTTAATTTAGTTTAAATTGAAAATAGTTTAAAAGTAAATATGTATTTAAATACAAAAGTATGATTTTTAATCGGCAAAAATGTACAAAAATGGTTTACATTAGATAACATAGAAAAGGAACATTTTCAGCGATTTTTCTTGTAAGATATTTAGATAATTTCGTTGTTCTTCGTTATAATGGTGTAAAAGTTCTTCGTCAAACAATAGCTTCACAATGAATAATTACAAATTAGCTCGGTTGACGTGATGCACTTAGGTAATGTTTCGACGCGTCTCTTCTACGGTCATTTGTCTTTATTCCCTACGACAGAATCAATGGAACGAACTGGCTAAAGTAACGCTCTCGTAACAATGCACACAACGGAGACATATATCTTGCGTGCAATTGAAAATAATCACGGTTTGTTTAATTTTTTACAATCAACCATTTGTTGCACCTTGTCTGAAACATAAGTTTATATCAATGAAACTGTTCGTAAACCAATCAACAGTATTGTGATACAATCGATACTGTTTGTACTTGGTTACCAATATACGCTAATATATGATTGATATTTTTATTTTCTGTAAAAGATACAAACTGTTTCATATTATAAATTGAGACACCGGGAGTATAAATCAATTAAATCTCTTTAGAAATATATTCATGCAAATTCATAGCTTCTTCTATTGTATTGTAACACTGTAAGAGTGAGGATCTGGATCAGCATATACTTATATTTATACTTATACCTTTATTTATTTCAATATATTTTTCTATTACAAATTCATCCACTCGTTATTCTATCAGTCAACCTCAACAATTAATCCGCTGCCTCTTTTCAAATTTATCAATTATCAAAGCAGTTCTAACTTATTCAAACGATAAAAAATTGTTTTCTAGAAAATAATTCTACTTTGAATAATTTACACGCCTTTTTACATCCTGTAGATTTTTCCACCTTTAAGGTTCCCATAAATGCATAAAACTCCACGTCCAATCACGTCAAACATCAAATATAAAACGCGGAATCGCAGTATGTTTCGGACCTGCATATTTCCGTGAAAATTCAAAGAAGCCGGTTACGTACGGAAGCATAGAAAATGTGGCGATCTTATATTTCGATCCCGCTCGAAGGTTCTGCCAGCTCTTTCATAAAGAAATTCCCATCACTCACGAATGGTGCACGTGTAACAGCGCCGATAAGCAGAGTCTGGCCATTGTGTACGCGGTTATCGATTCGTCGAGTCTCTCTTCTTCGCTGGCGGATATCATGCATTTTCAAGGTCTAAAATACTTTCCCGGGAGAGGAAACATGCACGTGTGTGATCCTGTGTATGTACACGTTGGTCCGCGACGTTGGTGCATTTTTCAGAAAGGCTGAAGCCGTTTCGGCCTGCGCCGACCGGCCATTTTCGCGTCTGAGACGCGATACCGTGGCGAGAAAGGACGAACAAGATAGCAAAAGAGTGGAAAAAGATGAAAATATGACGAGGCCAGGGGAACGAGAGGCCCGTCTCTTTTGGCTGTTCCTTGGGAAGGGGTTTAGAAGACAGGGGGCGAACAGAGTTGAAGAGGGTCGAACCCGGTTGCAGACGGGAGCGATGATACGTGCGTGGAATAGCCTCGGTGTTTTCAACTCCTCAGAGATTTGGTTTACCAAGCAAAGGCTGCCTTCTCTTTACCTTCTTCTACTATCCTCCTCCTTTTTTCCTTTCTTGCGTTTCTCCTTCTCAAACATCTTCGATTTCTTTAAAAGAAGTCGCTTCCTGATAATTTTCGTCTTTTTGTAAGGCGCCTATGCAAAGGAGGGTAAATTATGGAGATAAAGACAGAGGTAGTTCAGAAGCACGTGTAGTATTCAATGGACTGATAATACGCATATATATGCATCATAAAAGTATATAATATATAAATGATATATGCATACTACGAATAAGGTTTACCGTGTCTTGGTGCAATAAAATACTGGAGAATTTAGAACAAACGCTTAGAAGAGAATTATTTACATGATTATTTCTTTATAATGAAGATGGTGTTGTGTGCAAGGATGACATATTACGAACTTTCTGACGTTAACTCGTAAACTTATTAACTTTTCATTTTATTAATTTTAACGGATATTGTTGAAAGACAGATATAATGGAACGTACCAGGGTTTAGGTGTCTATATGATTTTTCTTGTATACCTTTATGACAAATTATTACATCGGCAGGGAAAAACCATCGATTACCTAACAGGAATACAAATCCGGTTTGCTAAACGGCTTTTCAAGTAATCGGTTCAAGAGGATTAACACTGAAAGTTTGTTATAAAAGAACTATAAATAAAACGAGTTTGAAAAATGCATGTGTACTGTGTGAAAAAAAGCATAGAATCATTGTTCAATTTCACTGGAGAAACTTATATAGAATATTTGTTCTTTTTCAATTGTTATTTACAGACTGGAATCTTTTTGGATATTGTTAAAACCGCAAACATAATAAAAATTCCCATTCAACAACATGATTCCTAAATCAATTTCTTCGTATTAATTTAATTAGTTTTGCGAATAGATATTCAAAAGAGTTCGTAGGAATAACTCAATATTTTCTTTGTCACATTCTTTTCATTCTTAAAAACATGCAACTATCTTGAAATATCATCTGAGCTATGTCGTTTCCACTGCGAACTCTGCGAGTCCATTTTGTTTTTTTATGTCCAACCGTTTTCTTCGCCACTTTTCCCTTCGTAGTTTCCAACTTCAGTCGAAACACATTTTCGGCTGGTTTCTTGAGGATTGCGTCCAAGGTATGGTGGCTAACGACCCTTTGCTTCGTCTCTTTTTTGGCCAAGTAATTAAGAACGTTCAAAAAAAAGTCTGTTAAGCGAGACGCGGCGTTTAAAACGACGTAGAAATTGCGTGCACGTATTCGCATTGAAGAAATTCTTTCCAACTTGATTTTATCTTTTATTTGCATTGAAGAAAAATTACTCGGGAATAACAATTTTACAACCGAGTCAAGTAAGTTATATATAAGTATAATTCTCGTATTTGATTTATGATCGTCGTATTATAGTGGATTTTCGAATTGTTAAATATCGAAATTTTCTAACAAACAACAGTTTTAGTGTCTCCATGGAAACGAGCGAAAGAAGAGAAAGGAAAACAGCGAAGTATTTGTAGTCGATGGTGATATTTAACTTTTATCGGAGACAGTGTTCTAGGCAGTGTTCCATATCGGCTAACGCTTTTGAAAGCTGCTGGATTCCAGATTCATTGATATTAAAATATGGAAAGAGCGTATGCTACGAATACATGGAAATATGTATAGAAAATTGAATACATCACAACGGATAAAGATATAAGCCGCTTATACGAACATAACTTTTTACAGGCGCGGATTCAGCCAACGAAAATACTCTTCCAAACAATCAATGGGTTTCAACGTGACACTTATTTGCAGATTGCCATGTTACCATGTTTGCCCAGGTTTTTTAACGTTCACTCGAGAACTTCAACGAACTTTTTTGCATCGCATGTTTGTTGAATTCACGAATCTTCGTAATGCCATCGTCTCTGACACGTGATATAAAACTATAAATATTGGAACTGCGTGCTTCGTCCTCAAACATGATCCACCGTTTCGGACATTCGTCACATTGCGGAAAAATATTTGCGCTCAAACATCGAAGCTTGACAATCTGTTTCGGACTTCGGTTGAATCGAATGCATTCTGAACGCTCATTATTAGACACGGATTTTTATAAATTTATTTTTATATACATTTATGAAAAATTTTAACCAAGTGTGAGTAAATGTATAGAAAAAAGTAAGTACCATTACGTAAGTACCATTTGTGCCAATAACATTGCAGTTTATTCGTTATTTTTGGAAAATTGATAAAATTTTTAAGTGGAATAGGTGGAAATACGAAAAATCTTTATAGAAGAGTACACTTTATTGTTATTTAAATGAATATGTGAATGACTGATAAAATTCTATTATTTATCTTAGTCATATTTAACTAGTGGAAAATTAGATTCATTTAATATTTCTTAAAAGAACATTTTCGTTAGATATAACGTAAATTCTGTTGCGAATATCGAAGAAGCAAACGTATGACAATTTCTTTAAAAAATTTCAAAAAAGTAATATCCGAAAAGGCAGATAAATATTTTACGGAAGAACATAATCAATTAACAACTGCAAATTTGGACAAGGAGCTTTTAATTAAATTTATAACGAAGAGACTAATAGTAATACTTTGTTTCAATTGTTTGAAATTTGTATTTCAATTTCTATAGCATCTTTGTTCAGATATATGTATTACTGAAAATGTCTATGATATAACTATAAAGCGTAAATAATTTCATACAGTTGTATTATATGAAATTTAATAAAATTCGTACGTTGTACATATTACGGGTGCGTCGAGGAAGGAAAAAGTAAGGGGAGGAAGGAGACTATGAAGGGGAGGTAATCCAACGCAAGTAGATTCAGTAGGTATACTGCTTCATGACAAGATTTCTGGGGAAATCAGGAAATCGTGGTGGCAAGTGCCGTCAAGGGAGTTTGGCTTGATGACCGAGTAAACATGGTCTCAAAATATACACTCGAAGTCGATGTCGTGCTAGTCACGAGCTTCCTCGAGTACCTGTGGAAAATCCACGACGACCGCGTCATACGTATGCTTTCTATTTGACGTTCTTGGCGATCGTTTTCCAGTAAAAATACAGATCACGTACATACGTCGCGTTATTAAAGATTTATATTGTCCCAGCTTGAACAGATTTTTAATCGAAAGACTGACTTCAATTAAAGATATAAAGACAGATTGATAATGAATTAAATTGTTTGACGGTCTTACTAGATACGGACTCTACTAGATACGAGCTTATGGTAAACAAATTTTAAAATATATTTCAATAGATATCTTCATTTCATTCTATAACGTTCTTAGAAACTTTCATTTATTATTAACGCTCATTCTGTTATCTTATTCTATTCTCAATAGAATCATTTGAAAAGAAAAAAAAACAATAAGCAGTGCGCTAAATCAAACATTGTTACTTGATATAAAAATATTTTGAATAAAAAAGAAAAATAGGCGAGAAGAGAGTAGCTATATTTTAGTAACAATAAATGCTTCAAAAGTGAAGAAAACGATCAAATTATAGGAAGTCATCGCTAGTTATTGCTAATATTAATAGCAAAGTTATCACCTATGCTGTCAGAAATAGAATAATATTCAGAAGTTACTGGTGAAACTTTATTTCAAGATAGCTAAATTTAGATTGACGTAGATGATGAAGCACGATTTATTCGTACTCGGTTAAAAATAAACAAACTGTTTCTTGTAACTATGATATTTCTCTTTAATTACTCGCTAATCCGAGAGTAGTCTAAGTGCTTTGGAAATAGAATGATTAACTAGAGATTATTCGAAACCTGGCTGCCCCTTGTGAAACTGACTTTGGAAGTCTAATTGATTTCGATTTCAACTAATTCTGCTTAACAACTTGAAATTCTCTTAGAGAAATCCGATGCTTCAAAAGTTAAATTGCAAGTTACCTACATAGTATTGCGCTTGAAAATATTATAAACGTGTTCTTTATAAGCCATCAAATTCGCGCTACATTTAAACATAGCGTTGATGAAGACAGTTAACATTAGTTAACAACAACCATAGTATACATTACGAATAAAAAATTTCGAGTCATTATAAGTTCAATAGAATCTACGAATTTTTAAATAATATCAGTTTGTTACCTCAGAAATTTCTTTGGTAAGAAATATATCGATGTAAAAAGTTATTAACGATATCTGCAGTCATTAATTTGGGGTCAATACTAAGATTAGTAAAATATTATATTATATACATTATAGATGAAATTCAGAAGGTAGTTTTAAATGTTTGCATACATACAAAAACATTGTATTTCTTCTCTCAACTTCTAGCGAGTAAATTCAAGATATCACCCAGATTATAATTAAAAAGAACGGAATATCGAAAATATAAGATTCCTAAAAATTAATTTCTATAAAGGAGACTGTTTTTAAAAAGTTGAATTTGAAAAATAGTGGTTTAGAAAACGGAGACGTTTAGAGTAAACCGGATTGGATTCCCTTTTTCGAGAATGAAATATATTTTATTTCTGTTAACCAAGTGCACACAGGTTGAAGCTAAAAATTCTTTCGACTAAAAAATAACGGATACTCTGCCACAAACATATCATAAACGCCGTCACGTGCAAACGGTGTACGGCCACGATGAATGATGGTAAAAACATATACGCAAGCAATATCTGCCTTTTACGTTTCAAATTCGTTTCGGCGAATGTAGCCGTTTTACTATAAAATGCATTTGCCGATTGCAAATACAGTATTCCGCCGGTTTTGAAATCTCCATTGTCCCTGATAGGTATCTCGTGCAAGGCTGTGGAACCCTGTAGGGTCATCCAACGAGGTAGCTATCCTCTTTTCGGCTCGTCTATCGACGAATCGAGGGATCCTTCGCAAAAGTTTACGCACCGTCGAAATAGATGGTTGAATTTCCCCAGTGAATTGCGCGAAAGTACGTGTACGTTACTGAGCTGATCCCCTAGAGACAGTATGGAAGTGTCAGGTCAGTGATTCAACTGGAATCAAATCTGGTGCTATGAAGAATAAGGAAAGTCTGATGCTCTGTATAAGCGGGGTTGGTAATCCATTTTCATTTATTCATTCGCAAGCAATTATACCGATCTGTTCACTTCGTTTCAGAGAAATGGACATCCGCTACTACATCGTATCTTATTAGGATCAATTCAACCATATCCTACGATTTATAATCAGCATCTCTTTTATTTTTTCTATAACGTTATACAACTAGTCTATTTTATTTTCAAGAAAAATTTCAAAGAAAATTAAAAAGAATATATAAGACATGAGATATAAACGATGAAAAAATATAAAACGTTCTCGCGTCGACATATTTTTGCACAGAATGAATGACCTCGTTCGGTCGGGCTTTGATTTTTGCTTAAATAGCATCAGGCTGCAGGCCATCGTGAAAATTGTCAATACTTTCTAAATGAAATTTCAATAACGCCTTGCTGAGTAAGAAAAAAGGTAGGAAGAGGGAAGATGGCCGTGTTTCTGAGAGATAAAATGGATCACCTTCCTTCTGCCTTTCCATCTTGCCAACCGGTAAACAGTAGTGAAGGAAACGGTAACCATGTCATCGATACTTCGCAACGAAATCTATCTAGAGAAGTGGAAACGTTCGTTTCATCTCCAAAGGTGAAAGTTTCCCTCTTTTACTAAAAAAAAACAGAGAAATTGGATATTCAGGTAAAGATACCATTGAGCACTTTCAAAAGAAATTACGATCAAAAGAGAATTTCTTCCGTGAAATATCTCCAAAGGGACTTTTGCCCTTAAAGTATCCCTGTTTTCGTTTGCAGTAAATTAACGTCTTTCAACGCATTACGTGTAATATATTTTTAATACGCTCGTCGCGTAGTAGCTGAATGTACAATGTGTAATACATATATATAATAATATGTTAGCGAAAAAAGTTTAGGACTTGAGTAAAGAATTTAGTAGCTTAGAGAGAATGGCAAGGGGTGATTAATTAATACAGAATTGAAAGTCAATTTTGAAATGTAAATTATGAATTATAAGATTAAAAAATGTTTAGTTCAAAGAGTGAAGGATTGTTTAGTAACAAAATATGATAAAAATGCAATCATATCGATTGATGATTTAATAACATTATTGTATGAAAACGCAAGGGAGATATTTCGAATAGAAGCTTTCGTGAAATTTAAAATAGGTCTACATTAAAGTCATTCATTTTCTAGGCTTACATCATCAATATTCGATGCTTTCGAAAAATATTAATAATATTATTTTTTAGTATTAGAAAATTTACCATCTATTAAAAATTCTTGTTATCAGGAAACTTTAAGCTACCGTATCCACAGAATATCATCGTTTATATCAGCGTTTAATCGAAAAAAGAAGAAAAGTTGGAACATTCATATCCATATTTTCACGTTGATGTTGTTTTTGTTAAATTATTTGTTTCTTATTACAAACAGTATAACTACAATAACTTTGACCCATAGTCAGATGTACTAACTTCTAACAAGCGCCGTGTCATTTTTCTGCAAATTATAATATCAACTCCCGAGTTTATTTAACGATTGCTTCCCTATTAAACTGGAATAACTATCAAAATATACATATATAAGGGAGAATTTAATGAATAATCTAACGACTTCGCCGTAAGCACGTAGATACGTGCTATCCATTCTGGCCGCAACCGAGTCGCCTAGATAATCTGTTTTGCATATTTCGAGCTGCGTACAGCAGCGGGTCGATGTAAATGCGTACGATGCTCCGCCAAACGTTACACGGGCCTGGCCGAATATTCACCGAGAGATACTAATTAAGTCGAAATATTCGTTCATTTGAATGCAGCTGCAACTGAACGACGGTCAACTTAACGACAACACCGAAAAGGGGAATATATGTTAAAGCTTAAAAAAATACTCTCAGAACGAAGTTGCTAATTTATTTTACGTCAGACTATTCGACAAATATTTTGTGTTACTGGAAGAAATATTTTTTAGTGGTTGACTGAAATAAATGTTCATAAATCGTGATAGCTAGAAAGAATTTCGCTATTCTACTACTCGACACCATTATTTTCTATATCTTTACATTACATATAACCCTAGAAATTTCATTTTTCCTCGGAACATTTCTCAGAATAATTTATCTAGATACATACCTGCATTTTTGATTTGGTTTCGAAAAATTTATATACGCAAACTATTCCTAACATTGAGTTTAAAATCAATCAAAGACACAAGGTTTTCTTTCATCTATTAACCTAATCCAAATCTAAAACGAAGTCCAAAAATTACTGTTTCCCCTCAATTTGCTTTTAGGGGTAGAACAAAAATTGTTCAATTTTTAAACACGATTTATTCCATATCACTTTTCAACGTAAGGGATTAAACGATCTAATTGCGATATTTGATTTTGTGTAGCCAGGCTACCAAATAAAAGCATTTATTTGGTCGGAAAGTGAATATATATATATATATATATATATATAGTGAATATAGTTCAGCTGTCTAGCTGTCGACGATGCATGCATATAAACTAGGTGTATCGTAGATCCGACAATTTATTGAGAACAATACATTGTGTACACAAATTGTGCACGACGCTTCATTATAATAATTAACTGGAGCAAAGGGAGAATCCTGACCGTAGTTTTGTGCTCCCAGCTCGTGACTGTTGCTTTATGCCCGGTCTCTTCTCCGTCCCGATTTGCATAACCACCTCAGAAATTACAGAGTCGAACATTAAAACGAAAACGACAACGACGCTTCGTATTAACTGGATCTCTTCTTACCTCGGACCATGCTGTTTATTCTCGTTACGTTTCCGACTTGGAGCAAGTTGATTGGATTCGCTTTAAATTAGTTCAATTACAGTATTCCATTTTATAAAAAGAAAGCACAAAATATGATGTAACAATAGTCTTCGTTTCACTTAATAATAATAGCCTTCATTGTCATTATTTACAGATAGTTTTGACTCCTCCAACTCCTAGTTATTGCAACAAACCTAGTTAGCATTTGGAAAATATTTTACTTCATTTAACCAATTCTTTAATGCATCGACTATTTTAAAGGAAACTGTGAAAGCTCCGTTTCAAAGATTTTTTAAATTTTTGATTTAAAACGTTTGAATAATGAAAATAAGTTTGAAAATCTGAAGAACACGTGCTATTACGCTACTGTATTAACAAGATAGAAGCGGAGGGTTAGCAGTGTTCAGAGACGAGAAGTTAGCTAGCGGAACAGAAGAAAGTAGAGTGGTACTCTACTCAACTCTGACTCCACCTTTGATGCTTCCGAAGCCCCACTTTTCAGTTCTTCGCGGCACGCGTTAACGTAATACATAGTACGGTAGGTCATGCTGCCGCAATTTTTACTTCAAGCTAATTTGTTATAGCCACACTTAGAATTTTTGCGAATTGCCTGCTGAGCCTCATGATAATTCATACTTTTACGGAAAGTGCTCTTGGTTCTTGGTTTCTCAGCCCTTCAAAATAAACCGACTAAAACGTAACGTGATACAGGTCAAGTAACTCCTGCCAAGAAATTATTTAGTCACCTAGGAAATTCATCCAACGCCGAGCTTTTCAATAAATTTTTTCAGTGAACTGCTTTTCTAGATTTTAAATTTTTACGACGATTATTTCGTGGCATATACCGCTAGCCATAAGTGTTACGACACCAGCTGATAATTGGTACAAGTTATACACTTTTCTCTGCTTCTATTTTCCAAGCATTTTATTACAAATCTGTTCTCTCACTCGTATTTCATTCGCGTCATCATACACCGTGGAATACCAAGATTCAATAAATATTAAGACTCAACGTTTACGTAGCCGTAAGAAATTTTTCTTCTAAACCATCTTTGTCGAAGATTTTTTCAATATATACAACAGCAGAACGGATTCATTCACAAAGTGGAAGAAACCAAGAAAATTCATTATTATAAATTATTTTCTGCTATTACAAATAGAAACTTTTATATCAGAAAAGTATAAAACAGCGCGAGTAAGTGCTAGAACAAGAAAAAATTCTAACGTGTTAGTCGTTTATATGTGTCAACTGTCCATGAAGTCCCAGTAGTGGAATCCCTGTAATCTCGCGCTCGGTCCAAGAGTTTTATCGTGTTGAGTATCTCTGGGCGCGAAGAAGTTCATCACGTAAAGTTTGCGACGGTAGTAAATGTAATAAGTAAACTGTCTTCGCTCTGAATAGAAACCACCGTGTGTATTTCGACAGTAACCAATCTTTCCGTGTCGCGAATTGTCGTATAGAGACAAGTGACGTTTCCAGGTCAAGTTACGAGCAGGGATGTCAATAGCAGTAGAAAGTGAGACAGTGAAATTTGTATACGATCGTCAGGATATCTCTGATGCATCGTCATTATGCTGCGTATTTTTATGTATTTATAATAAATATAAAAGCACAAAAATCTAGAGAATGCAAATAATATAAAAAAATATATAAAATATTTAAAGTGCAACACTCGTCATAGTTTTCTGATAGCGAAACAAATTACTATGTTTTACAGAAATATGAAATTCCGCACAAAAATCTTAACCGTAGCTTAATTATCATGTTTAATATTTATTTCAACCGATGTTTTTAAATTTTGTAATTATATTGTGCTTTATTATTTTGTAGTTATAATGTGTTTTCAATTCAAACAGAACAACTACGACATTTGCAATCGTTTTGTACGCATACAACGCTCAAATTATTTTCATAATAGATACTATTCAATATTTTTTATACGCGTTTTACGTATTTTAGTTTTTACAATGATTTCCTTTTTCATTCTCTCCCAACAACGCAAATGATACGAAGCACAATGTCACTAAGTTACCATATACCGTGAAAAAATCTTTTGTTCGTACATTGCAAGTTTCCCACGTGTTTTAACGACCCATGACTATCTGTAAATTATTGCAACACTATTTTACAGGTTTTACCGTAATTCCTCGGAACACGAAAAATTTAAGCGAACATTAGCATATAATGAGTTTTCACAGCTTATATCGAGCTATTATTTCTAATTTATTTGTAAATACGCAGAACACATACGTATCACTTATTTTTCCTATTAATACGATCAACAAAAAAATGTTATTTACGTACAGTCAATATCTTTTTTACGCTTTTCCTCCAAACGAGGTAAAACAAAATGTTTGCTAATATTTTCAAGCAGAAGAACGGAAGATCACAGTAATTGTTTAAATTATTACTTGAGTAATTTATATTAGATAAATACTTTTTAAAATTATTTGTTTAACTAAACTCAAAGATATATACTTAATTATGGCGCAGTCTTCTCTGACAACGAGTACCAAATTTGAATTCTTATTTCAATTTTAGAACCTCCAGTAATATGAATAGGTATCTTCACTTATAGATGTATATAAATATTAATAGTAAACATAATATCTGAATGCATATTATTACACAAAATAAAACTTGATACAATTTAAATTAATTTGAAAAAAACTACAATTTAATAAATAAAATTACCAAATAATCTGAAAGAGTACATATTTATGATAAAAGCGGACATCTTAACCATCTTGCTTTAGTTAAAAATGATCTTTGCTATTCCTTCGTGTCTGTACGATCCCAAATATATTGCAACAGACATTATCATAGAATATAGACAATTTTTAAATATCTGGTATTCAATATAAATTTACCGAGTATTATCCGAGCTTTCTTTTTCGAAATTCTAACACGAGGAGTGCGAAAGTATAAATGGTCTAGTATTGAAAAAACAATTAATCAGATTTTCAGGCGACTAGATAATTAATTAAATCTAAATACATGTACAACATGACACTATCGAAAGTTCTTAATAATCTTATTATACGATCTACGAACACTAGTAGACCTTTCCGTATTACCGCAGTTTTCGACTATTCGTGATAGACCCGGTGCACATCACCTGGGATAATCAAGCTTCTATATCTGTTTCTACCGTATTCCAAAGAAAGAAGATATCTAAAACAATAAAAACACAAAGAAGAAAGAAGCACAACAGGGTTAATATTGCCCACATATGCCTAACGAGCCGTACAGTTCCAGATGTTTGATTGTAATGTGATTTTTATCCGCGCGTGCATTTGTTCTTCCTCCTATTCTTCCTTCTACCTTCCATTCCAGTTACAATCGAATCTATTTAACTATCCATAGGTTTCTCTTCCTTCTATTGTTCAGCTAAGCAGGAAACGACAGGCCTCTTTATCCTCCCCGATGTCTCGCGTTATACCGGTGGGTCTCTATCGATGGATTCACATTACGGTAGAATAATAGCTCAATAAAAATGTATAAGGAGGCAACTTCTTGCTCGTCTTTGTCTGTGCGCGGGTACATAGATTAACAGGTCGCCGTGTGGTCGTAGCGAAGTAAACGGTACGAAGAAGACAGTAAACAGGATAATAAAACCGCAGTAAAGTCGATACTTGGTAAATTGATCCTGCTTTTGGTTTCGAGGTGACGACAGACGGATCCAACGACGTCCCCATCACCCGACTGCCTCGACACAATCCCGAGGGACATGCCTGGCTTGTTTAAATGCAAATCGCTTCGCCACCAGCAAAAATGACTGTAGTAATTCGGCAACGACCCTACTTCGCCTCCGGTGATCCCTCCTTCGCCTCACAGGATTGTGTCACGCTGTCAAAATTTTTCCCTCGGCTACACATACTACGTAGTTTTCGTCGATAATAAACAATCCATATGAAGAAAAGACAAATTCCTGTCGAATGTTATTTGTATAGTAGCGGGTAAAAGAAAGTCTGAAACTTGTACTTATGTATTGGGAAATTTTGTATTAGAAATTTTCTGTTCTGCTTATTTTGGTTTAACAAGGATATGCGTAGAATAATTCGAAATAAATAATTTTTCATATGTATTTCATACATTCACAATTCTTATTTAATATAATATATTTTTATTTTATACAACAAAGCTACAAAATATTTATAATACGCGCAATATATCCGTAAAATACTTCTATAGTAAATATTCAAATATTTTTATGATTTATATATAATACCCATGCAATATTCTCATTTGTATCCGTGTATTAAACACACAAGTCCTAAAACAGGTACTGACACTAATTACTAAATCGAATCTATACGACGATTTAATAATAAATGATCCTTGTTATTTTTTTAGATGATCTATGTATTTTTGTTGATTTTTACTTCGCGTAAATCGTATTAAACAATAATCCTGAAAGTTTTCGTTAGGTAAACTAACGGGTATTCCATGATGATATACCTTTGCCAGTGGAGATATGCTAGCCGATAGGAGGTTACAAGGTCCACCATCCTTAATCCAAATTGCTCCTAGTGAACGTGTGCCATGGGGTTGGCCCACGTTTTCCTCAGTGGTCCCCAGTGTTAGCCATACACCGGTTCGTCGATGGAAGCTTACCTTGTGGCTCTCAGTGATCGTGTGCCACTGGTACATCCACGTTAGTCTATCATTCGGCTTCCATCGTTAGCCATACACGGGTCCGTACGATCCTCCGCTACAATCCTAGCTTATTCATAAACCGGTCAACGCAACCGTGTTTTGTCCATGTCTAACCTCCCTAGCGATGACATTTAATTTATAGAACACGTTTTTCATTGTTTTAATAAAATTTGAACGTTCACTGATATGTTATCTATATTTGAAAAAAATATCATCAATCTTGAACTGAATTTATTGCATATTGTTCTCATATGTAATGCTTAAAATCAAAATTGGGTAAGTTGGGTAATTGGGTATTATGTTTTGCGTGTCACGTAAAAATATGTATCATATAACAATACAGAATATAATAATTTCCAATACAACTTCTTATTTTATATTATTTCATTTTTACAAATTTTTCGTGGAAAATAAGGAAGTTTCTGATTAAAAGATTCTCTAACAGCAATTTTCAGTATCTATAATATTTTAACGTGGAAAAACATGCATGAAAGATATATGCATAAAAGCATGTAGGAGTAAGGAAATGTAAAATGTGGGAAAGATCGAGGTAGATTCGTTTTTATTCCTATATCAAATCTTCATCCTTTGCCACTTACGTCGTTTACCTTACATTTCAACTCCTCGGTTATACTCTTCAATTTTATAACTTCCATGCGGAATTAGATCTTAATTTTCGGAATTATATATATTATATTAATAGTAATTATATTTTGTTGCAAAGTAATTACGGCAAAATAGTAATCGCGTCGTTTTAGCAGTTTTTCTAATGAGATATTAATTTAGCTGAGGTATGAGCTGTATGTTGAAATGCGACTTCAAAGAATCTAGGTTAAAGGTTTCATGTTCCGTTCCACCGAAGGTAACATTAAATTCTGGATCTGTACCTTTGATGCTGATTCACGGCCCCGAAACACGAGTTACACTATCGAACACGATGCAGAGTGTTTCATTATCACTCTTACACGTAAACTCTGTTTATACGCCTCTGTTTAAACGGATGTACTTCCCTATCCTTTATGATAGTAAGAATGTCAGGAAGATACTAAATCAAATATATTTCAATTATTCTTCATGAACAATTGATAATTGTTTTTATTTCGTTCTCATTTTTTTTTATAATATAGGAAAATTATATCAAGGAAGAATATCTTTATTGTCGCAATACAAACACAAGTAAACTTAATTTTAATAAGTTCTTTTAATAAGTACGTTCTTATGTATTGAAAATTACGCAAAGATTTCAATTAAAAAAATACATCAAAAGACTTTCTTCTTAAAACTTTAAATTACATTTATTTTACTTGTAAATAAGATTTATATCAAACCGAATGTTATCCATAAAAATTATTAATCTTGAATACAACATTAAAGAAATCCTGTCTATAGTGAATTTTCTCTTTGCAAGGTAAAACTTATTCGATATAACAATGAAAAAAGACAAAGAGTCATTGAAAAAATATGACGAGAAGTAATTGTTCTATAAAATAATTACGAAACCATCCCGAAATGAGGGTTTTACAAAAGAAAAAAAAATTGAATTACATCTCATTTAATTACTTCGACATTTTCATGTTATTACATTTCATTATTCGAGTAGAAAGTAAAGAATTCGTAAAAAAGCAAGATTCTCGAAGATTACAGCGTTCCACTCCAACTGTGGATTTTATCATTCGATTTCCAATCAATTTTGCCAAAACATGGGAGTAGAAATCTATATGGAATTGTTTGTTTCCTCTCGCAATATCGTTTTACAGTAAATGCATACCCGTGACGCGAACTTTTCCATCCAAGTAAACAGTTTTAGTGCTGTACTGCTCGACGAGCAATTCGTAACGATTGTTCCACCAAAATGAAATCGCATACACTACGAAATAACTATTCATTTAGTCACGCTATACAAAGATCGAATTTTATTTTTTGGAAACTTGTACTTGTTTAAACAGAATTTTGCAAAATTGTAGAGAATTGTTCTTTCGGAATATTAATCTCATATGATACATATCATAAATTACGAATTCACCGAATCTTTACGTATTCTAATTCTATATATTTCAAGATGATATAATAATTAATACATTAAGTGAAATTAAATCATTAAAAAAATGCTTCCAGATACTTAATATCCAATACTGCATCAATGTACTGGGATTACATGGTTTACGCTATATATTTATATTTCATAGAAAAATTGCAGATAGAAAAGCTCTCAGAACTATAAAATATTTTTTTGCAATAAGGAAACACAACTTTCTAATCAACTGCTAAAAGATTATCAACACTGCGCGACTCTTTTTATCAAAAAATATTGTCATATTAAAGCATACAATAGTGATACAACATACTTTTACACTCGTACAAGATAATAAAGTTGGTGAGGAATTATACACTTTTCTAAGTGCATTATTTTATACAAAGTTCACTGAATGTTGCATGCAATGCAAGTAGATGCAACATATTTTCAAATTGCATCCCAAATATTAGCTTAGAACTTGCAAAGTGACCGCACAAAGTTAAGTTAGGAAATTCGAGGTCTCAAGCTGCACGTTCTAATTCGTTTAATTATCTTAATGTGGAGTTATGGTCTTGACACACGTAGCGACCTGTGAATTGAATACTATGTTATCCTTGTTCACACGATCCTGCATGGAAACCTTGGAATTCGTTTTTGATTCAACGATGAAGGCATGCGAAAAAGTATGTAGGATAGAGTTTAAGTAGTAGAAGATCGTATATAGTCGGATATATACTCGTACTATGTATTTTCTACGAAGCGAATTCAACGTTTTCTAGCAAGTAGCAGGAGATTATCTATAGTCAGCCATATAACGAATTCGCTACGCTTTGATTTCATGCTACTTTCTATTAAGTGATAAAAGACTGTCTATGATCAGGCCCATAATGTATTCCACATACACTAGTTTCGATACTTTCCATTAAGTAGTAGAGCATTATTTATAACCAGACATACTACTCTGTATTTTTTAATATATTTCTTTATATGTCCTTTGTATTTAATTTCAACTTTGTATTAATTAAAAAATGCTTTAGCATTAACTTTAGATATCTATAATTTCTTAATGTAGATACTGACGTAAGAAATGTAAAAGACAGAAATTAAGTGATATAGCGTTGTCTATAGTCGTATTTCACAAACGTTAGACACTGGTTTCTAATACTGCTTCCTATTTTATATTGATTTCATTACGTCGAACACAATATCGAATGTAAATTAAACAACTGTTCTTGACTAAAAATATCTATAACAATAATTTTAAATTATTTTACGTAGAAACGTAGAAGACGCGGTCTAAGTGATATAAGATCGTCTATAGTCAGGCATACTCCACATACATTAGGTATTCACATTTTAATATTACTTTTTATCTTCTATTATTTAATTCTCTCGAAAACTATACACCAATTAAAAAATGCTTTAACAACGGCTTTAAATATCTATAATAGTTTAATGCAAATATTTGTGTTTTTTAGATATTTGGAAACATTTTATTTCACAACGATATTTAAATAGAAATCATACGTATCAGTTTACTATTGAAAAAACAGCAATTTTGACGTAAAAAATAACATGGGTGGTAAATATTTACTTAATTAAAATATAATTCTATCGATATGATATGTAAACTCATAGTATACCTGCGCAAATTCGTGAAACGAGAAATAATTACTTGGCTCATGGATAGTATTGGTTGCAGTTTTACGCGTTTTTCAACATCGGCCAGTTCCAGTCGATTGACACCAGGGACCATGGAATCGATGGACGGCCATTAATGGCTTTGATCCGGAACGAAGTGCTAATAAAATGTTCGACTGTGTGTTAACGATCTTTTCATCGTCACGCGGTGCGTTTTACGATGCTTCACGGTAACGAGTGCACCGATCGTGCTGGCTTGATCGTTTTTCATATGTACGTGTATATCACAAGAAATTCTCATTGGATCTTCTCCCTTTCGGTTTATTCATTCCTTTCAATATATTTTTTTCAATTTGTTATTTTTATGAGATTTCTCAAGCTGTTAAGTGAAGCGTTCTTTCGTCAGGAATTTCTATAGTCACGGAAATAAAAGATAATGAAGATAAATTAGTTTCAGGCTGATCGATTTTCGTCCTTGTAATTTATTTGTAACATGACGGAAGAGAGACTTGTAAATGAAAAAATTATTATCCGAGGTCTAGAAAAAAAATAATAATAATAAAGATACAAAATGAGATATATGTACCATTTCGGTGTTCCTGAATTTCTAACATCAATCTGCTATTTTCATACGGAAACAAATTATTATTAAGAACTACGTGCACACATGATGACAAATCCATAAAATTTACAGAACGTACTAGACGTATCTCTTTGTTTGAAAGTATGCATTTCGAAATAACCGAACAGTATAAAAACTAATCAAATGTAGACATGGAACAAGAAAACACGAGTTTCAGAACTCGATCCAAAGGAAATCAAACCATATGTTTGGAATGTTGAATTGCAAACCTAAGATCGTTACCGAACTGTTCACGTTTGATCGAGACATTCGTCGTTAGTAAAACATCGTCCAACTAATTATTCGCGTTGCAGTTTTCCTTTTATCTCCTGGTGCGTCGTGGAAAGAACAGAAAGAGAACTTAAGAAGGATGAATTAAAACCGTGTTTAGCATTTGAAAATCGTTGGTAGTTTGTTGGGACGGATGCGTTAATATACATAGTCCCGCGTCTACCTCGTTCGTGGTGTTCTTGTTACACGGCTCCCTGAGTTCATCTTCAAATTCCCTTTGAACTAGACAGTCATTAATGCTATAACTACCGCAGCCGCCAAAATTCACACCTCTCCTTTCTGACTCAACCACCCTTTTCATCTCTTTCATCGCCAACCTCCTCTTTAACCCCGTGGACGAACACTGGAAATCGAATTTCAAAGGTACACTGGGATACGCGCCATCTAGTGAATATGAAATTTTTCGAATTTCAGCCGCTTGTTTTTCAAGAAAGAGCATGGAGAGAGAGAGAGAGAGAAAGAGAGAGAGAGAAAGGGAGAGAGAGAGGGAGAGAGAGAGAGGGCATCGAGGCTATACAATTTGAAATAGCACTAACCAAGGAGATATCGTTATTTGAAAACTATTGTTCCGATTTATGATTTTTACACGCCTTTTTGTGTGCTCTGAAACTCGATTGTCCCGATTTGCTTTCTCTAGTAGAGAAACTATCGAGGGCACAATGGAATAGAGAATCGGAATGGAAAAAGTAAGCCGACAAAGTAGACATGTATTTTGGTATATTTATATTTTTGACTATGTTAAAAAATATTATCATATATACAAAAGCAAAATGTTAATTTATAGTCCACTGTAAATCTGTTTTAACGTATTTATGTTAAAATCCTTAAAGAGAAATGTAAGCGTCAAAAGATTAAATCAATATGAAACTGTTTCTATACTTTCTTAAATTTGTTAAAAGGAAGACTAAAAAGACTGTCTTTGAAAATCACTGAAATTATTATTATTTGCGTATATATAATGGAAAGTGTGTGATGTCTAATATATAGGTATATTACTTTATTATATTACTTCAAAGTGTAGAATAAATAAAATACCGATAAAAGCTACAGATATTTTAGATTGCACTGTCTGAAAAAATACAGCGATTTCTTTTTCCGAGCATGCTGTTTTATCGATTCAACATTCTGAATAGTCCAGAGTTTTTATTAATTCCAAACAAATTAGTTCATTAATTACTTAATCAAGAATCCCGCAATTTATTCGGACAGATCAAACATCTTTGTGCACACGTGTATCTCATATTTCTTAAATGGATTGGGTTTAGGATGTGCGTAGTATCATTATAAATTCACGCTGTTCTTCGAGTTCGTCACCGGCCACTCGTACTGAAAAGTCGGCCCTTTTTATAAAATAAATTTAATGGAGTCAACGCGAGAAGAATAAATTGACCGAGGTTTTATCAAGCGCTAGCGTGCATAGAACACAAAATAATATTGCAGAATCCGTGGAAAAAGATACAGACATTATACGCGTCAGCGCGTGAAACATTTATTTTAATTATTCAAAAGCGAGCGTGCCAGGCCTCCGTATCGCACTTCAATTCTCTATTTTGCGTCGAGTGAACTGCACAAACTGTCTAGAAATTCGATAATTTTTTATGAAACTGCGAATTCCTCTTTATTTAGAATCTACGTATAAATGATTTTCTGGACACATTTCGTTTACTTCCGTGGAGTGTAATTTCAATGTTTCACTAAAGTAAATATAATGAATGAAGCATAGAGTTTAATCGAACTCGTACCTATTAATGTTATATATTCAAGTTTTATTCATTATATATACGTGTATCACATAGATTGTGTAATAAACAATTCAAATTAATATTTACATTTGTTTATAAGAAACAAGTCATACGAATCTTTGCTATTTCCACTATCTGTCCACTTACTTTTGTCCCCGATTGTATATTCAATTTATTTTTTACGAGTTGTAACACGATTTCGGAATCATCCTGTATATATTTCGAGGCGTTGACACGAGTCGCGAGATCCTTTCGAACAGAAGATCATTAGATCGAAAATCCTTATAGGATTTTCCGAGAGCGAGTTCCTATAGGATCGTATTAAATTTTGAATGATGCCATAGAATGGAACGCAGTTCCGCTGCACGCGCATGTTCTTCCGCTGCGTTCCAAATGCGACTACATCAACACGCTTTGCACATGGCATTATCGTAGCTGTCCCTCTCTCTCTCTCCCCCCCTTTCTCTCGTTCTGACTACTTCCATGGATCATGGTTACGCGGTAGACGTGACCCATTTGTTATTTACCACGAGCGCGCGGATTCGCGCGATACGCAACGCTACGCCTGCCCCAACGAACAATGGAAATTGCCATGGACCGAGGGAAACAATCGTTGAAGCTACGTACACGCATGTAATCGCGATCATGTGTTGGAACTGGCCGCTCAGTTAAGACCGATAAATCATTTTTGCATCGGCGTTCGATTTCTGCAGCCGGTATAGTGGTGTAATTATTTCACGGCTGACCGGCGACTCTTTTTCGGAGTTTGCTTGCTCTACCTGACCGTTATCGAGACTGGATTTGTACCATTCCTTTCTACGATCCGATTATTTTCACCGCCGTTTCATATAATGACGTAGAATGGCTCACGAATGTATTTGAAATATTTACTGTACATGAATAAACTTCACGTATATATTGTATTATATAAAATATCTTGAAATTTCATTAGCACTATAATGAAATACAAATGTCATGATTATATTGGCCAAATTTGAAGGCAATGTGTACATTTATATAGAAGTTAAAACATATTTATTATTAAGTATATATTAAAGTTAGTATACAGCGTGATCTATTTTAACTATATAGTAAGTGTTAAAAATCTTATCGAATATTGAGTCTCATTAATAAATAACCATTTAATAAATTGACTGTTAAAATGAAAACGACGTACAATGCTTACAAAAAGTATTTGCGCATACTATCATTTCTTTACGAAATGAAATTTTGTGAGGTATACGAGATATTTTCTAGCCCTATTACTAGACTATACGAAATTTATTATACTTTGGCCTAATTAATAGTCTACAGATGCTACAGTAAATGCAATGGTATACAAGTATCTATCTTTTGTAGTCACTGTATAATATATCAAAGTATAACATATATATATATATATATATATATATATATATATATATATATATATATATATATATATATATATATATATATATATATATATATATATATATATATATATATATATATATATATATATATATATATATATATATATATATATATATATATATATATATATATATATATATATATATATATATATATATATATATATATATATATATATATATATATATATATATATATATATATATATATATATATATATATATATATATATATATATATATATATATATATATATATATATATATATATATATATATATATATATATATATATATATATATATATATATATATATATATATATATATATATATATATATATATATATATATATATATATATATATATATATATATATATATATATATATATATATATATATATATATATATATATATATATATATATATATATATATATATATATATATATATATATATATATATATATATATATATATATATACTATATATGCATTCCTCCATAAGACAAATGTTCAAAATATTGAAACTACAACATTCTACATCCAAATGTTTGAAATAATGAAACAATATATTTAGGAAAAATTGCAAAGAAAGTGTCGCAAGACATATTTATGAGGGCATAGAAGAAATGAAATCGGCGAGAAGGCGGCGGTTCTCGTTAAACTTTTATCGGTCCGATCTACCGCAGATTGAGAACAGCAATCACACTGGCGAAAAGATTTCCACGTGCTAGAAAATCATTTCATTGCAGCGTTGATCTAGTAGACATGAACTGGTATAGGTGCACGTATTCGGCCAGGTTTCGCAACAGAATCCGATTCAAGTCAATTTCAATGGTAAAGGAAAATCGTCCTCGCATGTCCTCCGACTGTTCAATTTTAAATTTTCGATGCAATCTACTCGCGAGGAAAGAAAACGACAGAGTTCATTTATATTTTAGGTTCTGCTATGTGCGCGTTGTATAACGTGTAGAGAGAATGCAAAAACATGAAAGTAAAATGTCCAGATATAAACGAAAGCATACTCTTATAATAGTAACACAATGTCCTAATAATATTTTATATTTTTGGTAATCCAATAATTCCTTATAATTCTATATAATTTAACGTTTTCAATTTCATACATTAAGGAATGAACAATTATCGTTTCATAATGATTAGTTCAAATATAATAAATTCGGTAAGTGTGTTATATCTTTGGTCCATAAAAATCATTTAATATCAAACTTTTTAATCCTTTATTAAATTTTATATTTAAAAGATATGTTTCTAGCAAACATCGTATTTTCAGCCAGATCAGTTATTATTTTATTAACATTAATAATGTTTCAGGTGATATAATTTACTGTTATTACTTTTCTATGACAATTTACACTCCCTGTTTGACTCCACAGTTAATTCTTTAACAGGAGCTAAATACTTCAGCAAGAAAGAGTATTTTATTATTCAATTTTGGTTTATCGATTGCAGAGTTAATTATAACCTGTAGAATTTATCGATCCTTTGCAAAATTACGATGGTAAATGAAAACATAATAAAGAAAAAGAATGTTTTATTGTATTTCTACAATTTCTAATGTTTTTATTATATATGTAATAAAATTTGTATTTCTAAATAGCATACTTTAATGTAATGAACCGATATATGTTTAAATAATATCGAATTAATAAATTTTAACATAATTAGTACTTATAACAAGCTTTATTATTTTTGTATAAATTCATATTCTTATATAACTGAAAAGACAGAGGCACCTAAATAGGAAATTGTCCAACTATTAGGCATTATAGTAAACGCTATAAAAATCTATATTCTATATGTTTTTGCATTCTATGCGTTTTCACACCTTCAGATTTCCCATAAATGCATAAAAATGGTAGAAATTGAATTTCTTATAGAAAAACACTCGCGATGTTCAATACCATAAAAATTTCAATTCGTCGAAATAAAGAAACGATAAATTTGAGGAACTCGGGAAAATGTTGATAGCGAATAACTGGCTGCAAGTGATCGGAAACGATTCTTGCAACGTCGAAGGTAGTTCAGTCCGCTTGCAATGAATTTCATATCGTTTGCTGAAACTAGACGTTAGTGGGTAAAGAAGCTTTTTCTTTCGTGGAAAAAATTGCGGACGTAAGGACTTCATTCAATAAACGATACTCTCTCTTGCAACTGCCGGTTGTATGTATACATATGTACGCATTAAGAAGACTTCAGGAGCGGACAAAAACACAGTTGGTACACTGTAGACTCCTGATGCAGGAAATACGTAACAAAAGAACAAGGCAAGACAACCGACAATGAATAATGGATAGACGAAATATGCTGAATCTCTAACGATATATAAAGCGTCTGTTCTCTCTCCTCCCAGGATCTTCTCACCCACAGAGTTCAACTTTTAAACAAGAAGGAAACAAGAGCAAGAAGAATAAACTAGATTTCTGTGCTCCGTTGACAGGAACCAGTCACGCCTGTGAAACGTTTTACTTGTATCGATTCTTTGCAACTTTCATTTTACGCAATTGCATATTATGTAACAAAAATGTACATGTTTCTTTAATACAGGAAGAAAGAGTTAAATCGTTTAGAAGAAGTTAATTTGTTCGAGTAATGTAGATACAGAAGTTCGAAAAGTAATTTTCTCTTATTCTGTTCAAATTGCTAGTTGATATTTGTTTTCCAGTTGTTTATTTGTTATAGATAAGCTTTTGATAATATAGTATAAAACTTTCTAGAACTTGAAGATCATATTATATCCCATATAGCGTGCATCGCAATTCGTTAATCTGGTGTAGAAGATTTAATTAATTAAATCGAGACATTATAGTTTAATAGTATAGCTATCTAGTAATAGTTTTATCTATTAAATGTTACTTCAATTTTACTTCAGATATTTTATATATTCTTGCAATAGTTGCATATTACGTATATTTTGTAAATTTTTGCACCTTCAAATTTCCAACAAATGCATAAATATTTACAGCCGAACCAATAAGAACTTCTATCTAACAACAAGGAAAATATAAAAAATTATTAACAGATGTAACCGGTAATAAATAAGAATAATAAAAAAGATATAAAATAAGCATGAATTACCTATCCGCAGAGAAGGAAGCAAGCCTATCGTAACCAACGAATAATCTCTAGCCGATGCAGAAATATAAATAGGGGAAACGTTATTTTAATTTACCTTAAAAGACACGCACAGAATTGTCGTCGTCGAAACGTAATCTCTTAATTCCCAACTGAATGCCACGGTAGCGTCAAGAAGAATTCATTATCTCCTTTATCCTTTTTCCAAGCGTACGCACCTTTCGCTCTTCTGAACTCTTTTCTCCTCTTCTTGCATCCCGTGACCGGGCAACGACGTGGTACCCGAATCTGTCAGCGGACTACTAATTAAGTGGCTAACGTTTTGCGCTCGTTCCCTTCGTAAGCGATGGTGGTGCCTTTTGCCAAGCAAATGAGAGTAATTGGATAATAAAATAACCTTCGCGACTGGGGACAATATCGGCGGAGGAAAAAGGACAGAGGCCCGGAACGGGAGAAGGTAGAAGGAGACGAGGGAGGAAAAGGCCAGGACGAGGAAGAAGCGGAAGCTGGTGGCAAAAAATAAGAGCAGAGGCGGAACGAAACTGCGGAATAAAAGGATTTGCGCTTTATAATCGTGAGACTGTCTGGCCGCGATGAATGAATGGGGCGTTTAAAAAAGATTGGGTCTACTGGATGGCTGGTTGGCTGGCAATGTGCCTGCCACTTCTGCTCCTTATTCCATCCTTCTCCCCTTCCTTACATATCTCTCCTTGCCTCTTTTCCGCTTCCACTCGTTTCCTTTTGTCTCTGTCTGTCACAAAGCCTCGTGGACATAATCGTTGCATCCAAGACTTCTCCCATTTCTTAATGGATCTAGTAGAGAGGCTTCGAAAGGCCGACTCCCTCTCTGAGAATACAATTAGTTCGATCAATTATTCGGAACGGGACAGCCGGCAGAGGCCAACTTGGCTCAGCAAACTTAGCTATCTTTCTATTTTTGTTCCTGCGTCGCGCTGACGCGGCACGTAATCGTTCTTTCGATTTTTGGGATCGCCAGCCAACGATAGCGGGAAGTTACGGGGAAAGAGTTGTACCTAAAGGTAGCTTATGAGGGGTTGGAAACGGTTCTGAGTCTTTTTCTTGCTGTTGCTAAAAGTACAGTAGTTGAAATTTTATGGTAGAATGGTTGAAGTATTTCTGGAAAATATTTATGGAAAAATAATATTGTGATAAATATTAATTCTTCGTCCCCCTATAATGTATGCTATCTCTTGTAACTTATAACATAGACGGTACATTATTATTTATTAAAAAATTTAATTAATCCGTCAGTTTCAAATACGACTATTTAAATTAGTGGTAGAAGTCTTCCTACCAATTCACAAGAGCCTTTTATTATTCGCTTTTTATCCTAAAAATTAAAAAAGATTTGAAGATAATCAACTGTTCAAATAAAAATATATTACAGTTCCAGAAAATTTGACAATTAAGTACATGAATTTTGTCATTGTATATTAGCCTTCAGTAATATTCTTCTCCATATAAATATCATGATCATAAGGAATAAAATATTTGTAAATTCATTTATCCGTTTTCTTATAATCGAATAGATTTCTGTCCAAAGTAAGCAAGTATTGTGAAACTATTAAACGCTAGTAAACCGTAATAACGTACGTATCACGATACGTGTAATCAATTTGTCTACGAAACAGAACATGCAATTCCATTAAGAAAATTATTTAACTTTTTACTACATCATGTTCCAATTGTACCAAGAACGCATAGCATGTGCTTCATTTCCATGAATTACTGCATATATAACGGGGAACTGCATCGTTTTTCTTTCACAGACATCGTTAACGTGATCCGTACAGGAAGTTTTAAAGCTCCTTGAAAGACTCGTTTTATCGCTTTCGAAAGTGATGCGTCAATAAAAAAACGAGGGAGAAAGATTGCAACAGCCAGCAGGTTTCGTGAAAATCGGCGAGGATAGAGGGGCAGGCGTTCGTCCTCGAACTCGTTGCCATTGAAACGAATGTCCCTGCCCGTGAAATGCTTCGTTTACGGGGACATGATAGATGCGTTTGATGCGCGCCAGTTTGAAAACACACTCGTTGAAAGAGCGATAACGTCATTCCAGTTTTTCACCTACGGAAACCTCTACCGGAGCTTCACTCGATATCCATTCAATCGCATCTTTTTACGTCTAACTACAATTTCCCGTATCCCTTTACGAAATACATTTTCTTAATCCACTGTTTAATCGTTTATCTTCTAGTAAGCTGATAGACGATTCCCTCGGCATACATCTCTAAGCATTTTATTTTCTAATAAGTTTATCGCTATATGTGTTAAAGTAAAAGCGCAGTAAAGTATGCACTGACTAGTAAATGTATACAAACTTAATCCTCGTTTTTCGTTTATAGTTTACATTCTACTGCGACACATATGCTATAATTTTTATAATCCACTTGCCCTGCAAAAGCTTTCTTGATCAATCATTTCCTATTACGAACAAATCTTCCAACTATTATCCACTACTTTCATCTTTCTCTTATCCCAACTATGTATTGCTACCCGAAACTTTCAGACAATCACGAAAGGCAAACATGACTGCGTATAGTAATTATTCCACGCGTAAGGTCTAACTCCGTATCTATCATTCAGCAGGTCTAACCATGTATGCTCATTACAGGAACTGTCCGTCTGTAGAAGCTACAGAGCGATATCAGATGGTGGAGAGGCCTCTATCCGAGTAGCACTCGCGATCGATTTTCCCTACACGCTAGTCACCGTGTACCCTGTCGCGTCTGTTGTACTTTACCTTCACATGGCCGACTCCTGTCTGTCTCTGTCGCACTATAGAGCGTCTCCCTCGTGGGGTGAAACATAGGAGAGAAGTGGGTGCTGGCTGGAAAGGAGGACGAGGGGGCTAGAGAGGAAGCAAAGGTCGGTGTAACGATGAATACGATATTTCATAGAGCACCCCTCTTTCGGAAAAAGCCTCCGGGCAAGCTTTCGAAAGCACAAAGACGTCGCGGAGCGGTTGTCGCGCTCGTCTACACGTGTATTATACGCGAAAAGCTGGGCCTGCTCGCGCGACCTATGGACAAATGCTTTCTGCTCTCGTTGTAGGGCAACGTTGCGTAGGTAAAGGTGTGCATCGTGAGCAGAAAATAGACAGGACGGGGACACCATCGACATTAACAATGCATCGAGACTGCGAGGGTGACGGTGATCAAGGCTGGACGATCATCTATCATACATGAGGCCTCGGAAATGGAGCGGCCCGCTTCCAGAGTCGAGGGATCTTTACGGGTGCAAACGTCGCGGTCACCGGTTTAAACTTTCATCCCCTCTCGCATTTCGCTCTGCCAAACCCTCAGACTTTCTAACTACTTCAATATTGCATACTACCGGCGAATCTTTCGATTTCGTAAAACTTCTTTCAATCGGTCCCACCTCTGTCCGATTGTCTATGCCTGTTTTCATTTGTTATACCGGGTTTCGTTTAAGTATTCGGTGGTTCCATTCGTAAATAATTTATATTACTCGTGTGATTGTCGCACGAAGTGAGAATATCCTTAGTAATTGATCAAGTAGAATTGAACATTTCTAAAGTATAATTTTAAATGAAGATTATACTGACAATCTATGAGACGAACATAATAAGTCGCACGTTTCATGCTTTCCAAAGAAACAATTTTAGAAGTCAATACGCTAATCAATTTTCTATTAATGCTCTCTTCTTACTTGATTTTGATATTAGAATATACGCTCATTTTTATCAGTTTCTTAAACATTTCACAAATATTGTCATGATATTATGCCATTGTTGTGTTTTTTAACGAAAGCTCGTAGAAAAGGAAGGTGATTTTCACTCGAGGGTCCTTCATTCAAAATCAAGGCAGTAAATATCAGTGGTGGCGAGTGGACATCGTTAAAATCGAGCCGCAAGGGCAGCACTTAAAGTTTCCTGACGTCACCAGGGAAGGATATCTGCGCGTACATGTTCCTGAAGCACAGCAGCTCCTGGCCTAGCTGTTTGCCAACACGCTGGTAATTACTGATACCGCTTTAACGCTTACCCTGTGTCTAGGTTACAGCGGAGTCACCGCCGCGAGTAGAACCACCGCAACCTGTTTATATGGAAAACGGAAACTTCGCCGTACTCTCTGGACCACCCGTACACGTTGGCTGACCACTATCATGCACGTCAACGCTTCCTCGAAGCAAATGGGCGCGACGTCCTACCATCCTACGACGAATTATTACTCGCATCGTTATCCTAACATACATCAGAAATCAAGGGACAAGCACATATTTTCCCTGTAAGAATCAATGCATGGAATGTTTTTCAATCAATGAAAGATTTTCGGTAATTTTGTATAACACAGGCTATTGTCGATTCACTATTCACAAACTTTTATTCAGAATCTTTTTGGAAGATTAGCGGAAGAATTTGTGGAATTGTAGCGACTGTTAAGACTGAACAATTTTTTTGCGATATGTATTATACTGTGTGGGTCGGAAAGTTTGTTCCAATTTACATTTCGAACCTCTTCCAGAACCTCTCAGGTCTTTCGGCGAAAAGCTTTTGAACATAATTTTCTTTGTCGACCAAATTCTTTCAAAATTTGAACGAAATTTGAACGAACTTTCCCAGCGACCTAGTATATCCAAAGTTATTTAAAGATGTTAAGAAAGAGAAACTTTAAGGATTGTAAGTCGAAGGTAAGTAGCATGTTATCGTCCATAAGTATTTGGACAATGAAAAGTATAGAAGATACAGAATTTCAGATTTGCCATGAAATCAAAATCAGAAAATCAGAAATACGAATATGTCACCTAACAAACAATTCAAAATCTAGAATATATAAAAAGCGATTGTAATTATTTTTGTCCTCAGTAAAAATCTACTCAAATTTATTGAAGTGAGTTTTGCTTTTTAATAATGAATTTTTTAAAATATACATTATCTTTATGGGCTGTTGGTTATATGTTGGAATTTTTTATGAGATTTTAATGAAGTTTTATGTAGCAAGTCGTGCGTTTGTGCTGTTTCGTCGTCTAGTCGTTTAAATGTCAACAGTAGATAAAGTTATATAGCCATAGCAATCTAAACATGGCAAAACGATTCAGCAACGCTTTTACAATGTTCCTCATAATTTCAACATCTATCAATGTAAATCTATAAATTTCTATAATTATTCTCCTCTCATCTAACATGGTTTAATCAACTAAGTATCTTTCACCGTCATTTACAAGTTCTTCCCAAGATTCATTTAATTTTTGAACTAGTCGCTTCAAGATAACTTCAGGAGAACTCTAAAATTGTTTTTTATCATTTCCGAATTTCTCACGCGAATGAAACTAAAATGTTACTTTCTTATGATATAAAACAATAATGTGTTATTTAAAACGTATTTCGTGTGGAAATTTTTGCCTGCAAAATTTTATTGAATTCATTCCAGAAATTAAGATTACTATACGCTAGTGTGTCTATTATTTTGCATGCTTGGAAACAATTCTTGATCAGCAGTAGAAGTATCGACCATAACGAATGCTGTATGAAAAGTATAAATGAATATCTGCAGGTTGAATCTTCGCACATGACATACTTTGCGTATTGGCAATCACACTGAGCAGGTCGTAATATTTCTTCGTAAGGTAAATTGCCAGTGGTGCGTGGACCTGTTATCGTTACGGATCGCATCCCGATTGTATACTAGCTGCGATCATTGTCAGAATCGAGGCACGCGGATGAATGCCTGAATACCAGCGTATCTTACTATTACAGAAGTATTCACCAAGCAACAAAATGTACATCATGCCACTGGATATATGAGGATAGACGCGTATAATGACAGGTGAAACGTATAAGCTATGTCCATAGGTTATGCAAAAGGAAAACCAGAATGCATCGCGTTTTCTCCTACGAGATTATTTCGAGCACTGACAATATCTTGGTGATCAGAAAATATACAACTTTCTCTAACATTTTCTTTACTTCAAAAGTAGTTCAGAGCTATTATCATTCGAATAAAATGTATTTGTCAGTATGTTAAAGAAATAAACGAAATAAGTCAATCTATACAGGAATTTGTAGATAATGTACTTAATTTTACAGTAATTTTTATTTGTATACTTTTACATTTTCTAAAACATATCTTTTTCGTTGTACGTTTCGTACGAACAATGACAATTAATTTAAATATATAATAAAAATTAAAGTTTATTACTTTAAATTTGTTAATTTAATTAATTTGACTCAAATTAAACACAAATCTTTGTAGTACCTATAGGTTGAAGAAGATTAGAAAATTGAAATTAAACATAAAAGTGAGAAACGTTTGAAAATTGTGAAAGATATCCGAATGCAGCTTCTTAAAGCTAGTTTAAATAATTGAACGGATGAATCGTATTGATAATTAACTGAGTGCGTGCTACCTAATGAACAAATTTCTTACAAAAACTCAGTGTCTTAACCTGAAGTGTGCCTCTAAGAACATAAATAGGAATCAATTCATAACTTTGCTAGAATTTTTCGCTGGTGCACAGAGAATTTCATTCTTAAAGATCCATTCTTTTAAAATACAATTTCAAAAATTCCATATCGGTATACTTGCTTTCATCGAGAGAATTTTTCCAATTCTTCGGTTATGCGAAACAGTGTCGCTCGAAGGAGATCTCTTGATCAAGAAAACGTTGAAGTTAAGAAGAAAACGAATATTGGGCACAGCTGTATAGGAAAAGCAAAATCGAACATCGAGGGGAACTCTCTTCTGAATCATCGGCGGCGTTGCTTTTAATTTGTAGCCCTCGATTGGTATACAGGGGAAGCTAAATAAACATTGACTGAATCGACGGATTCGAAAGAGGAGCTAGAAGAACGAAGCGAGGGAGGAAACGCAATCACCGTGACTGGATCTGGTCCGAAGTGGAAAATCGCCCCAGAAAGCTGCTAAAGCTTGTTTAAGCTTCTTGAGACTGATTATGTAACAAGTAGTTACGTTGGGCCTCGTTATTGCAAAATTAATCATATAACAGAAATTAAGCTGCAACAATAATTAAATAACGTATAACGATATTCTAATAAACGTCATAAATTGAAAGATTGAAATTATGAAAAACCAAAAACCTATTCGGAATCCAAGATATCTTTATTTCGTAAATTTTAAGAAATTTGAGATATCTAGGTTATAGTGATTATGAATGTTTGATAAGAGTTCCAGATGCAAAGAAGCTAACAGATTTAGATAGATTTAGATAGAGTATATCCGTAATGTAATATTCATACAAATGCTTGCATAATTCTGGAATTAGAAATTCTTCGAAAGTTTTAATTTGATTATTATAATTCCTTTAATTTGTACCAAGAACATCAACTTTGGAATTTGGAGTTGAAGCGAACTTGTGTGAATTTAAAAATTTGGATAACTAACTAATTTCAATATTATTAATAATGTCAATTGCATTCTTTTTTTGAATCTCTATTTCTGAATGTCGTAGAAATTTCTAATTTTACTTGAATCACCTTATAAGTATTATAAAGCTTAATAACAAATGCATATATATATATATATATAGTTTATAAAACACGCTTAAATGTTACGTAATATGTAAGAAAAACATTTGAAGCAGAGACCACGTAAACCTAATAACGTGTTCTGAATTCCAATTTTTTTCTCTTGCCTCCTGGGTCAAGAGTTATCGAGTAAAGTGCACTTCGCATTTTGATGTTACTATCTCCATCATGCGTATCTCCATCAATCCGTATCAAACAGCTACGCTTCTCACACACATTGCGCCATTTCATTCGAATGAAAACCTATTGAAGGTTTGGTCAAGGTATGACTGCTGGAATCCATCTACGTTCTACATAAAGATGTCACAGATACTGATCTTTTATATCTCTCTTGCTTCAGCCTTGGATAAGTTATTGCCAGTAATACTTCAACTATCCAATGTTACTTTAATATTTAACAAATTATTAAATATTGTTTCTTTCTTTCATTATTTCATATTTTTATTAGATTTTATTTTACGTTTGATTTAGATCTTAAATTCTGCTCGATAATACAAAATCTCCAATATGTAAAAGTATTGGCAATCAGATATAAACACAAGAATTGAGAATTTTTTCTTTTTTCATCAACAATTTTTCCAAGCAGTATAATCAAGAATAAGTATTTGCGGTCACTCACATTCATATTCAAACGCAGTACTATCCCGATATTTGTTGCTTTATACAAGAGAGGGTGATTTAAAGATCGTGTTGCATATTCCACAGAATTATGAACAACTTATTGCAGCTTGAAAATACCTAAACGATTTCCTCTTTCTAACAATAATATTTAATTGTACAATAGATTTCAAATAATACGATATTTAAAACAACACGATATTCATATCATCCGCTGTTGTAAAGCAACAAATAGCGAGATAATGCTGTGTCCAAATTAATATAAGTAGCTGTATATACATGAAAGACCTTAAGCTGAAAACCCTCATGTCCTCATCCCGATTAGATTAACTTTCATCCTGAAAGAAACCTTCATCCGTGTATATGTACATTTTGGAGTTGATTCGTAACGCAAAACACGGGGGTCAATTTGGTACAGACGAAAACTAAAATTATTCAATTAGCTTAAAATCCCGGTCAGCGGTGGCCTCGTTAAGACCGGAGCTAAGAGGATTTCCCAATGAAACGGGTAGCCAAGAACAGTTCAGGCAGGAAAGTGGTACCCGCGGTTACAGAGAGGCAGAATTCAACCTTCCTGTATTTTGGCCAAAGGTTAAGATTCAGATGCCAGGAAAGCAGCGACTTTGTTCTCCATAGAGAGAGCCAACCTTTTCTCTCTGTCTCCTGTCTTTCGGGTATACCGTCTGCGGTAACTGGCTCCCATAGTTCCGAGATTCCTTATGTAAATGGTTATCACAATAGCTGCGAAACGAGAACAAGGAAAGACGAAACGTATGAAAAGGGAAAGAAGAGAAAGAAAGAAAGTAAGAGAGAGTGAGAGAGAGAGAGAGAGAGCCTGAAAGTGGTGGACAGATAAGAACTCTTACCGAGCTTTTCCAAATCGTTCTACTGCCTACTGCGAGGACTTACGGAGCTGCCGCTATCGCAAACTCCGTGTAAAAGGTGCAGTTAGAGTTTATTGGTTACGACAATCGCAAGGAAACGGGACACGATCTCGAGAAAAGATTTTCCTGCTCGATCCACTTATGCTAGCGCAGAAGAGATCCCCGTTGAAATATCTTGAAACTGCTTGAACGAATTCTGCCGAGATACGTATGGCTTTCAACAAGAAAGTCTACGTTTTCTTCTACGTATATTTTTGAGGGCTAATTATACCGTTGTCGAAATAATTAAAATTTTCAATTATATATTAATATTGTATTTACTTTGTATTTACATTTCTTTACTATGGAAAATAAATGAAAACTGTCAGTATAAAAAACATGGGTTATATTATATCAGATTATATTATAAAAAAGTTCGATTTTAGAACAAACACAACGCAAACAATAACCATCGTTGCCTGACCTCTACTAAATATAGAAGTGTATGTAACTCAGATGCTGGACTATTTCTCAGTGTCTACAAAACAGGCCGAGATGACACATTTTCTATTTTCTTGCCCCAATACTAAGCTATGCAACACAGAAAGCTCCATCAAAATCTGTTCAATAATTTTTACGTTACGCGAACAGACAAACAGACAGACAAAAATTCCAAGAACTAATTTCTTCTACATGGATGACTGTTTTATACATTTTTATTCAGAAGGGACAGTCTTCTACCGTTTTAATATATGTATACAGTATATTTGTTATTAGTCTACCTCTTTTTATTTTTATTTGTTTGATTTATTTTAATTAAATTTCAATTTCATTCTGGTAGTTCTTAAAGTTTCTAAGATTTCTTGAAAACACCTTAAATCAAGAGGATATTGTTGTATTTAGTTATGCATATTATAAGTTAATTTTTCTGCGGGCATCTGTCGGAATTCAAATTTACAATGAAATAATATGTTGTTGAATAATAAGAAGCGTGTAGTTTCTTATGTGGACAAGCAATAAAAATTCGATGAGAAATAAATTTCAGTCAATAATAGAAAGGAGAAAGGTTGATGAATAATTATCTGTGGTTTTCGCACACGAATTTTCCGCAAACATTGCTTTGACACTGGAATACAATTTCGATGGACGTATTCAGGTGAGTGGAGCGCGCATATCGTAAACAAATTACCGAGGTGGCCGCGATTAAACACGGTACGTTATCGTGGTTACGGTCAATAACACGTTCCAATGCGGCTTCCATCGAACAAGTATATTTTCTCCAAATTTCTCCGTGCACGGGGAAATGTAATTTCACGCGCACACGCCCCTTCCCCTTCATAAAGCTTCGACATTCTACAAGATTATTATTCACCGATACCAAAACTATTTGTAATTCACTCGCACAAGTGACTATTCCAATCAATATTATTTACATATTTTTGTTGTTGTTAATATTCCCTGTAATATAATGACGAAGTGCGTTCTTCGTTTTATTGGTAAATCAGATACATAAAATTCGATTTTCGTAACTGCCTGTATATGTTTCAATATAATAATATTCTAAAAGTTTATAAAAGACGTTCAATGAAATGGTACGCACAGTTTTCCAAGCACCTGCGATAAAGTAACAAAAAATATTTCAAATGGAAGTTGATCTGTTTTCGATCAGGTATAAATTGCAATACTTAAAGTCGCCAAAAAATGTTTCTGTCTATATAAAATCAACCTTGACTTTTTTAAATGATGTGTTTTTGTTTTCATAGCATCGTAGTTAATGTTAAGACGAGTTCAATGATCTATAACAATAATATAACCTTCAGATGACTATGAATCAATAAAATTTGTACAGTTAACAAATCGTATCAATGTAATTCAATATTTTTAAATTCATGATCATCTGAAATTCATACATTTACTATAGGCTGTTGAAATCATCTTGACATTAGCTACGATTCAATAAAATCATAAATACATAATGCTATTTAAAAAAGTCAAGGTTATCTTGATCTTGCATAGAAAGGAATTTTTTGATAATTTTTAAGTATTTCAATTTATAGCTGATTCGACACAGATCGACTTTTCTTCCAAACATTGTTTCGTTAGATTATCAGAAACGCTTGAAAAGTCGTGCACCTTGTTTCGCTGAACACCTTGTATAGGTGTCAAATTTCTGCATAATATTTATTAATTTGTGAGATAAATAAAGTGCGAGCACTGGCACATAATGAATTTCGACATAAATTTATTCAGAAATAAATTTTCATATAAAAAACGCAAGCCCATATTTTCATCTTACTTTTTCATATAAAATCACCCGCTCTTGAATTTCATTTCGCGACACTATATATAGTATTCTTTAAAACGTCCAAATACTACACCAATTTTATAAACAAACAGACTTTTAAAATATTTTATCCGCAATAAAAACGCGAATATCAAATTAACGTGAATATGAAATATAATATTTGAATATCGCCGAAACTCGTCGGAAATGATTATCTAAGGCTCAATTCACACGAACGCGTAACGAGTGACATTCCTGTTTAACGATAGTCAAAGGTCGTTCTGTTAAAATGTACGGGCTTCCAGCGTGACGATGAGCAGAGGAATGCATCGTTCATAATATGCTTCAGTGCATTTAAAACAATGCAAAAATTTTTTACTGACAACCAACGTGATCGTCATGTGAGCGTTACGTTCTATAGCAGTACAGAAAGCGTTTCTCGCAATTAGGGCAGCGTTAAAACGCTACGAAATAGAGAAAAATTTTACTAAGCAAAATTAAGTGGTCTCGAGTGATGCGTCACGTGATTCATACTTTTGCTTCAGAAATGTAGACGAACTAAAAAATGTCAAAGCCATCTTTAGCTTTTTTAATTGAATTGTATATTTTTAATAGACCAATCAACGCGATCTTTTATCCTTTATAGAAAGAGCTATGGAGATGGATAATAATTAAACCTTTGACAAAATTATGAAGAATCTAGAACCAACAATTTAAAAAATAATTACGCATTTCGGAAATATCAATATTTTTTTGCATTTCTAGCAAAAGAAAAATATAAGAATGGAGATATAGCGTAATGATGGCGCTATATGTTACGGCATTTAAGATACTATATTTAAAACGGTTAATTTAAAATTGTAATTACAATTTTGCAAAATTCATCGTTTGGAAGGCAGGAACATGAGTTTTGTGTTTTCCTTTTGATTGTTTACAAGGAACAAATTAACAATCTTAGTATATAAAGAATTACTCTTTAATAGACTAATATTACAGAAAGCCTTTTTTATACAGAACTATTATTACAGAAAGACTTTTTATCCTCAATTGGGAAATTATATCTTATTATCTTCAGATTTTCTCACACATTTATTAACCGACTGCCTTCACTCAAATTGGTTAATATTATCTGGTCAATTAAACCACGAGAAGTTCAATACGATGTCAAACTTTCATAGAGACATGTTGGATATTCATTGTGAATTGATATACATAGAAGTTGATATCCATAGCTGAAGAACACAAACTCGGATGTATTCCAATTGCTGGTATGCATAAAAATTCATAAAGAGCGCGACTCTACATTATTCAGGCTGACTCTGGCACCGAGGGATAGAACAGGAAGAAAAGGGGGAATCGTTATAATTTTGGTGGTTGTGAGTCGTGACATTCGTATGCCAGTGGAATGCCTTCTTTACCGTAACCTGGGACGTGACTTGAACTATTTCTTCTTTTTATTCTGTTTCTGTTGCATGACTTTCATCCTTTCACGGCTAGAGCCAACATTCGCGGCTAACTCTATTTTCAGGAACAAAATAATAATTCTCAATTTTCTCAGGTATACTCTAATAAATAGTTATAATATAACAGATTATAAGAAATCATATTTTTTATTTTACATTATTGAAAAATAATTATTATGGACAAAATCATACATTTTCGGTATTATTTCTCATTAATCTATGAAATATATACAATAAAATCGTATTGATTGTATGAATGTAGGATTGAATTGTAGGATTGTATGTATTGATTGTATGAATTAAAAGCTGTTATAAGAGCTATAACTAAAGTTAATGTGCTCAGACAAGATAAAACGTCTACTCAATTTTGTTTATCCTTTCTCGTTTATTTCATTTAAAATCTATTTATAAATATAAGCTGTAGTACAATAATAAATAAAAAAAGTCTCATTGATATTGCAACCTTTTCATCTTCACAACAGCTATCTAATTCTATACCCGACTGTGCAAACATGTAAACCTTCCATACGCAAATCAGATATCTACATATGTACCCAGATTCTCATAACGAATGCAAGACATTGTTCGAATAGCTGAACGAAGTAAGTGGAAATGTAATCGGGAATTTTTCTATATGAGGCGAAATCAACGATTACCAACACGAAGGGATAGAAAGTAAAGCGTGTAGCAGTCACGTTCGCTTGTCAAATCTCGCTCTGGTAAAAACGAGCCACGAAGAAGTAGCGTAGAAAACGGCGAGAGAAAGAGAGAGAGAGAGAGAGAGAGATACCGAGACGGGTGCAGACGAAAACTGCGAACGAGGAGAAAATCCGAATAAGAAGAACGACGAGGGGGACACGGATCGCGAAGGAAAGCATCGGCCGGGTTTGCCACTTGGAATTCCAGGCGAGGGTGACCGAGCGAGTGAGTGAGCGCGTTGGAATTACATTTTGACGGCATCGTTTGTCAGAAGTGACCAAGATTATTAGGTTTACGATTGGCCGCCTTCGTACGTCCATCGAGATAACGATGTGGGTTCAGACAGCGGAATGGAAGAGGTACAAGAGGCCAAGAGAAAAGCAGCAGCAACCACGGAAAGGAAAAGGAAGCGGAAGAAAGGGAAGGAGGAAGATGGACAGCTGGCTGGTCGAGCGGATAAGCTATTGAAGGATTTCTCTTTTGCCTTCTTCGCTCGCTGCCGTTGACGTCCATTCCATGCCCTTTGGACGCTAAATCTTCTAGCATTTCGACGTTTCCTAACTTTCGTCTCTCTTTTGTCCGATATCTCTTCCCTTTATCGTTACGCGTTGTATCTATTCTTGGTCAACTTCGCTGAAACACAAGCGCGATTCTTCCTTTCGTCGGCAATTAATTCTTTCAAAGTGTTTCCTTTGTTTGTCTGAAAAAATGTTTATAAATTTCGTACTAACCCTGGAACACACTGACATATTTCATGAGTCCAGCAGAACACCGATTTGGTCACTGTATCGTAAAATCATCGAAAATGAAAAAATTCTTTCAACTTTTGCGAACATTTCAATTTCATAATGTTAAACACACATCCTTGCAAGTATTTTAGCGAATTATTATGAAGTGTGTTTTGTAGTTGTTAAACCTGGAAGATTAGCGACAATTACTATTACATATTTGCTTCGAAACTGGAAAATGTTACGCGATAATTAAAAGATGTGAAGAAATATGACGTCTTATATGACAAAACTCGTGTATAATAAGTTTATTAAACAAATGCGTGCAATTGGATAAAACTTACATGAAAAACTGATTTCCTGCTAAAAATAAGAGGTGTCCGATAATTTTCTAGCGTGTAGATATGTAGAAATAACATGAACTGATTCAAGTAATACTATCTCAGCTTTCGTCACGATAAATTGATTGAAACAAGGAATTATCGTTTAAATATTACAAGTATATATAGTTACATTACAACATAAATCGACTGAAATGAAATGGTTTCATTTAAAAGCGATGCAACATATATTTCTTAAACATGAAAGGCGTATCGTTTATTATTTGTACAGTGGTTGTCGTGTGGTTCAATGGATCTTGTCAACCCCTAACGCGACATATCAAAAGTTAGCTTGTACGAGTCCGCGACCGCTAAATTGTTTCGCTAGTTTGCGTCTAGTATAAGAAAAAGACGACAGGCGCTGTCACCGTAGGATTCGCGACTTCAACCGCAACAGGGAATATTCTCGTAGCCATTTCACCCTCTTCCTCCTGCTAGATTTTCTGAAAGCCACGCTGTTATGCCGTGGTTATAATTCATGGCATTTCGGCCGCGAGCCGACCAAGGGACGGACGTCCGTGTGGAACACGGCTTCCGGTCCTTGCTAGTCCAGTCAAAAGCGGGAATAGAAAAGGAGGAACGTAGGAAGTCGAATACGGCATGAAGGAACGAGCCTGTGCAATCTTGCGGGGTGTGTAATTTACCCAGATGAATGCGAAATTGCCTGCTACCGCTTTTTTCCTCTGTTATTAGCTGAAACTCTCAGTTAACTCACGTTGGTCACCACCGTTCCTCAAGATTCTACGATAGAGTTATATTGTTCACCCCCTTTTCTCTTTTTTCTTTTTCAGTCTAACTTTCCATTCTTAATTTTCGAACGTTTGAGTTTAATTAATATGGAATCGTAATGAAAAACTGAATTCTTGTTTTCTTTGATTACAGTAGACGTAACTTCGGTTTCTTTTCTTTTTTTTTTTTTTAGAAAAAGGTAGGTTTGTTAATGGAAACAGTGTTTGATTGCAATTAATGTTGTAACAAATAAAAATTTGGTTGTAATAAAATGAAATTCGTTAACAAAGCACAGTAGATTGTCGAAACATGTTTCTATATTAGATTTTGTGAAATCACTTTAACTTCATTCCCAAGGCTAATATTGGTTGAAGAAAATTTAGAAACGTACGACAAGTAATATATTCATTGGTAACACCTTGTAAAATGACTAATAACAAGTTTAAACTCGTAAAGGAAGATTTATTATACTACTGCAAAGGGAACACTGACAAACTTCGAATATCATGTTGACGTTGATATCTACGGTCATTTGTCAACTTCTCGAATTATTCCTAGGTTATCGCACAGCATATTTGATAATTTATGCAGCTCTTAACATGGTTGTATAATAATTCATGTTCGCATTGACTACAGTCCTTCTTACTTACATCAAAGTATAATTTGACCCTTTATATTATTGACTGATTCTAATGTCTTTCTCAATTCACCTATTTTCAAACATTTATTTTTATTTAATGATATTAATTTAACTGTAGAAAATGCTTATATTAAGAATAGTTATTCTTTTGTCTTATTATCACTGCATGTAACGAGTATCGTCATTGTTCTGCATATCTCTCGCCAAAAAGCGTCATATCTTGCAACAGAAATTATAGCGTGGCAAAAATGAATCATTACAATGGGGTATACATTTAGGTAAAGATAAAAGGTGATAATAAGAAAAACTAGAAGGTGTACGAAGAAATTGAAGGAAAAATGCACGCATATATTCGAATAAGAAATTTTCTCTTATGTTTGTTGCTGCTCGCTTTTTTCCATTTAATGATAAGACACTGCAATAAATATACTTTCTTTCACGAACCTCTTCCCTCGATTTTACATATAAGATACAGATCGAGTTGCAAGTTACAGTACCGGGCAATAGAGCTATAACTACCGTTGCAAAAGCAGAGATGGCCTGAATTGATTCGGTATCGTAGCATACTTTGTTGCCTGCTTCCGACTTAGTTTGAAACGAAGAAAGGTATTACCTGTAATCTGAAGTCATGTTTAATTAGACAAGGCGATGAGTGAAATGGTCTTACCGAGACTTATCGTATTTGCGTAACGCTAAGTGATTACTTCTTACACCTTATTTTCAAATAACATGCTATTTTGCTGTTATTTAAGATCACAAGAGAAAAATATAAATAAATTTTTCTCGTCGCTTAATGTTATATTAACGCAATTAGTATCTTCCTTATAAAATCTATTCTGGACATTTCTAAACTGTACACATATTTTGTTTCTTAAAAAGGTTTAAACAAATGAAGTTCCACAAAGTTATCGTTGAAACTGCCTGCTAATGAATATGTTTTACGCTCATAGTATATCCAACTTAATTACTTGAAAGTTTTCACCGTTGTTAGGAAAATTCTTTATCAATTATCAATCCACTTAAACGTTTTTGCAACGTTTTACAAATATCATTTAAATCGTCCATCGCCTTTGACGCTTTTCTCGATTACAGCAAGAATTCATAGTATTCGGAGAATAAAAGAAAACATAAAAGAAGAGAAGAAAACGACGTATAACGCTGTGTGGAGTCCTTGTCTTATTGTTGCGTACGAAGATACATGAAACGAAAATGTAGAAGTTTGCGAGGATCATGGGACGGAGTATCGGTTAGAGCCGAGGGTACGAACAAATTTTCAACGCATAATGATACAATTAAAGTTTCATGCGGCAGTGTGCATACGATATCACGCGGACAACGCGGAGCAGAGGGTGGCTCATAGACGGCAGAAGCTAAGTGCGAACTCAGCACACACGAGGCCGCAAAAGGGGCGTAGCACGGCCATTAAAGTGGAGAGGTAGGTCCGTCGAAAATTAACTATAAACTCAATTAATCCAGCAAAGGGCGTCACGCTCTTGTACATTAACGTGGACGTTATTAAAAAGCCACACTTTTAAATCACTGTCAGCCGCGGCGCGAGCACGAAAATGGCGCTTTAACCTGGCGGACAACATTTACTTTTTTACGAAAATCTCTTTAGATGCCCGTAAATTGAGAACAATTATCCTTCTCTTTTATACGCCTAGCTTTCTCTGCAACATTTTTGTAAATTCGTCTCGCTGATGAACCCCTACGACCCCTTCATCGTGAATATCAAAGTGAAGATTACGAGACTTTTAACCCTTTTGTCATGGTTAAAAGCACCGTGCCATTTTATAGTGCTCTATATACACAATACGATATAGATCGAGTTAACGTGAAACGTGTAAAGCAGAACGACTTAATTAGCTGTCATATGACAATATGACGTTACAATATGTCACATTTACCCAATCTGAAAAAATATCTATAATATGATTTTGTTGAATAAGATTCTATAAATGCGTATTATGTACACATATATATTCAATGCAGGTTGCATCTGGTGACGACGCGTGTAGTTTATTCACGCATTAGCATTATCCACAATAGCAGAGAAAAGATAGTTTAGAATCGGTATATTATGAACATTGATAACATTTATATCAACGATAAATATCAAACATAATGAAAACACCCATCTATTCTGGAATATATATTATCTATATTTATTCACTATTCGTGTTAAATATAATTTTATTTTATAGATCTTTTTCATACCGCATATTTTTTAATCCTTTTTCTGTTTACCATTGTGTATGTAGAAAGTAGAATCGTCCATCGAATAACACGGAATCAAATAATTGAACGTAACATAATTTAATAATCAGCATAAACAATTAAATAATATTTCAAACTTTAAAGTAATCGTAAAAATTGATTATTAAAAAAGATACTGATTGATCCATCAAGTTTCGTAAGAAACCAAGAAAATACCTAATAGAAGGACGATCTCTTTGAAATTTTTCAAGAATGTAAGACAAATTTTATTTTTACGAAAAGCAGAAAATTTTCTCGTTTAATACATTCTTTTTTTCATCTCATGACGAGAAATTTGAAATAAATAAATAAAATAAAAATGTGACCACCCTAATTTCAAAATATCTGTGTTCCACGCGTTTCATTCAAAAATTCGCCAAAGTTCTCTTTACATTCCGCTGCACTTTTTACCTGGTATCTCTTTACAACTCCACCGCGTTCCACTGTTGCAATTCAGCGCATGAATAGCGCATCGCTACTGCATTTTGTCGACACTACTTATCGCACAGGCAATATTTAAAAGATAAGAGACAGGGAGGAACGAGAGTAAGCAATAATGATCGGGAAATATGATGCCTATGCGTACTAAACATGCAGATGCTCGCGGCTAATACGTGTCCCGCGATGGCTGTATCGCCGATTATTCTATAGGGAAGATCGTCCATTCGAGAATCGGCAATCGTTAAGTCGCGGCTCGAGTGTTCTTGCGGCTTTACCCCAAGGCTTCGAATGCCTCGCCAAGTTAATCTCTGACAGGTAAAACGATTTTCCACTTTACACAAGATGCTTAACCAATATCCAGTTGTTTTATGAATAAAGTTCCCCTGGGGTGTATAAACACTTTATCAGTCAGCTTTGCATATCGATAGCGCTTAGACTCTTACTCCGTCTCTGAAACCGGAGTAAGAATATTTACCGTAGCTACGTTATCTAACAAGATTATTTATCAGAAAATATAACCTGTTTGTCTAACTCTTTTATTTCTTATCTTTTATACTGTGTCAATATTGTCACAGTTAATTTTACTATTAACCTGATAATGATATTGCGTATCGTATTATAGAAAATAATTTTCTTTTCGTACTTTTCTTTTTGTAATCTGATCTACAAAATGAGCTACTTGTTAACGTTGTTTTCTAGAAATCTTACATTTAAACGTTCCTTTAATCTGATAATTCTTAGAAAATGTTATTTTAAAGAAATCTTACTTTATGGAACACTCTGTATATCAACGTAATATTGGAATAGAAAATTTCGTGTGCCTCTATATCACTCAAAGTAATTTTTCATTTTTTACAGAGATGTTGTAGTACATTTATTATTTAAAACTCTGTAGATTTTCGTCTGAAAATTTTGAACGCCGCAAATTTATGATATATACGAAAACATAAATCTGGGTCAAATTGATATTCTATTTTCTCTTCAGCTTTTAATTAATAGATATATGTATGCAAATATTTCACAAAATATCTTGTTCCTTTACTCTTTATTAAACATCATTTGTTAATTACAATAATCATCGACTAGTCTGCTAAGCACGCCGGGTATTTAAATTAAAATCAAACACAAAATGTTACCTTTTGCTTTCCCGTTTCAATATTTTAAAAAACATAGTGTATCCATTTACCCATTTTTTTATCTTTACGTTACCCATGCAAATAAGAGTAATTGCCCATGTGTTGACCCAGAATAAGAAAATTATACTCCGATTTATTTAACGAAGAACCACTATTTTAGTAATCACACCTAGAAATAAATCTTTTTTCCCAAGATTAATCAACGTATACATTAAATAATATTCCAGATAGACTATCGATCGAACGTTCAACGAACATTTAACCCTCGTAAACCTGATACTTTCCTATCCGATAATAATTAATCTTCATCCGGTTCATATTAACGACTAATATACTCAAACGAAATGATCATTCTTGGGACAAGAGAGGCGAAATAAATTTCTATTGACCGCTTGCTATAGCCTACGTTCAATATATCAGGTCGTTCATTATCGGTCGTTCCGTCGCGAAGCTCGCGCGGTGCGGCACTTAATCGAAAATTAAATTTTCAAACCGAAGAACTAAAACCGCTCGTTCTCCCATCCAGCCATTGACTGCAGATAGAACTCGATTTCACGCGCGAATTGCCTCAGATTTTTCGCTGGAAAGAGATAGCCCTAAAAGGAGGGATAGAGATAGAGAGGACATGCCGATAAGGATAGAGAAAGTGGGAAGGAAAGGAGAGATATACAGGATGTCTCAGTTAAAATAATATATTGAAATAAGATGAAATTTCCACTTAATTTTTTTATTCTGTCTCATTTGTTTTATTTAAAATAGGTTATGTTATTTTCTAAACTCATTTATAATTATAAAATGTATTTGTGGATAAACTATGTTACTTTTAATTTTATCCCCGGCTCTATAAACTAACTAAATTTTCAATACGCGAAGTAGATCATACACCGTTGCTCACAAAAATATTCAAACACTTGTGGAAAGCCTTTATGAATATATTATGCATACAAAATACAAAATATTTCACAATTTCATTAGATCTGTAGAGAGACTATTGCAATGAACATATTGTTAAAATCTGAAACCAATTTGAAAATGTACTTGCAAGCTACAAAATATTCAGCGCATGTTTCGCAGAGCATATATTTAAATAGTCAATTTTCTATTGTATTAATAAGCATGAATATTCATTGGAACCACATTTGACGCTTATTAAATGTTCCAGATGAATGTTTATACTGGATACTAATTTCTTATTAAATGTATGATGCAAGAAGTATCTTGCAATTTCTATGTACATCTTCCACTCGATATTAATGAAACTTCAAACTGTTTTATATAATACATACAATATATGCAATGGCCATGTGACTTGACTTTATACGGAAAATAAAATGTGCACCGATCGAGTACAAAGAAATATAAGACTCCATATAAAAGACTACGGATGTTTTGAAAATCTGATAAAGAAAATTATCTTAAAAAATTCTTTCCACTGTTACATGTATCTTTTGATATGATGCCACATTAACATTCTTTCTTTTTTCTTTTTAGATGATCCTATTTATCCTACATGAAACACCCTGTAGAATGCTTGGAAGAGAGAAAGAGAGAACGTAAGAGGGAGAAAGGGAAGAGTGATGCGACCGAATGCGTCCCTTTGAAGGCGAAAGAGGGAAGTGCGACAGACCTTTCTACCGGCTGACTGGTAGGTCTGTAGGTATACCGGTAGTTCGTTAAGCTACGACCGCCTCTGAATGAAGGTAATGGAGTGGGTCGGGCCGGTAATCTAAATTTCTCATGTCGCGAACGTGCATCTCGCCGGTAAATGTCGGCTCTTCATGAGTCTCGCAAAGAGACGCGAGCGAGTGGCGAAAGAGGAAACAGAAGGAACGATCGACGTACAGGTATACACGTACGTACATATATTCTTAGGATTATCGTATGTTATGGGATTGCGTTTCGTATTGACCCTCCGATTCCCATGGGCACCTACAGGTACTACCTTTTGTTCGTTGTGTAATGTGAGCAAATCGATAGCGTGTTGGTTCTAATGCATTTTAACGACTGCATAGTTTAGTACATATTTCAGTATACGAATTTATGTAGAATGCTGATGGTGGGATTTTTGGTTGCGTTCATTTTGTACATTTTTGTAGCTTTTTCGAAGAGTGTTTTAATTTAATTTTGCTGTTGGAATTTCGAAGAGAGGCAAACATAAATTGCGTTTTAGGTTTGTAATCGATCCTTAGAGAAATGACTTGTATATTTTTAATATTCGAGTGTTTGTAGATATTATCGAGATGTTATTAAGAACACTTGAAACTTTAGTGGCACTGATAAAAATAATAAATCATAATTTAGTTTAACTACTAGCACTAAGAACTTAATAACCACTAAAAATATTATTATATATTTAATGTAAGTAATGGAGACTAAGTTCTACGACTTCGGCGTCATATACTAGAGTAACGTCAATTCTTATTACTTCCACAATAAAGAATTATTACTGGAAACTCCTAACAATACATCGTAACTTCAACTTTATGAATTCCCTAATACTTCTCGCGTAATAACACGAAACATGCTTCAATATTCTCCTTTAACAGAAAAATTCGCGGTAAGTTAACCGCATAAGTTGAGAAGAAAGCGCGTCCTTGAAGGATAAGTCTAACATGAACAGGGCTGCAATAAAAATTCAGTCAGGTCAGCCATCACGCGACCGACACGCACCCCGTATCTTTATGGTGGCCCATAAACCCGCGTAATTGTGAAATATTGCTGGGCATGGCAATGCTCTCGTGATAAAAAAAAAAAAAAAAAAAAAAA
>NT_176641.1:163053-165819 GCF_000188095.3 Bombus impatiens
AAAAAAAAAAAAAAAAAAAAAAGGAAACCGAAAGAAAAGCAGAGTGGCAGAAAACAGAAGAAGACAAATAGCGCCTTTCTCTTCTTCTTCTTCTTCGAACCAAAAAAGAAAATTTTCGCTATCTAACATAGTAGTTGAGTGAGAAGTGCAAAGAGGTCGAATAAATCAAACTGTATTACGTGTCGGGATAATGGAAGAAACCGGAGGAAAAGCAGGATGCCTAGTACAGGCAGTGGATGAGTGGAAACGCGACGAAAGGAACAAATAAGGCGTAAAAAAAAGGAAAAAGAAATAAGAAAAATACGATGAGATAGCGGAGGGAAGGAAACGCACGATATAACCAGCGACGGCGGAGAAAGCGCGAGTTGCTGCTCGTTTGCACAAGTTCTCCTTTAACGGCCTCTATGTGAACGTGTACAACCTGGTGAATTACTACATCTGTTACCGCGCTCACGTTATGCGCCCGTATTTCTATATATGCTTTCCGCGTGCTTTAATGATTATTCTCGGGTGTACGTGCTCTATGAATCGCAGCTACGAATCGGTTTTAGGAAAACTACGTCAATCAACCGACTCATCGCACCGATGCAGTTACCATCGTTAAATCCGTTTCGAGGATTAATATTATACAGTTTAGATAGGATTATTCGTTTCTCTCAAGCTTCAACATTTACATATTCAATTTTGCATTTTGCACAGAATAACCAAACGTGTCCTATATCGCAAGACATTATAAATCTTTAAAGTAATAACGAGAAAATGAAAAAGAGTGTCGTGTATTATAGGTTCGATGGGAAACAATATCAGAAATGAGAATATAAGTCGAATAATCGTGTGATAGGGATTAGCGTTATAGAAAACTAAAGATATAAACGGTATGAAATAAAGCTCTATACACGCTACAGAATTATGATAATTACAATTGGGAATGTTAACGTTAGTTGAACAAACTTCTTAATTTTTGCCGAGTAGAAGTTATATCTCGTCGAGCTATAAATGCGCATGATATATTTCGTGTTTATTACGTGATCAATAACGAGTTAGATGGTCTACTTCCAAATGTAGATCACTTTGAAATTGTTCAAAATCGAATCTGCAAAACGTACAATCGATCGAGTCAAACGATTCAAAGTAGATAAGGACTTCAACAGACAGACAGACATATTTATTCAGATGTTTCAGACGTTAAAATATTAGGTAACAAGAAATACTCATATACATATACAAACTCGGAATGTTCTTTTAAGATTAACATTTCACAATTAATTATTTATGGATTAATAATTAAGTTCATAAATATTTTTTAGAAATCTCTCTGTATTATAACATAAGCATATGTAACGAATAAAAGATGTACTACTAATAAGAAGAAGCTATACAGAAATACATTCAGAATTTTCTTCTAAAATTAACCAATTAGGTTAATAAAAAATATTCGTTGGAAACTTCTTAATCAATTATTACGCTAACCCATAGAACATCGGCGATTAAATGCGGGATTGCAGGAGAGTAACTCGATCCTACGGATGAAGTGGTAAACCGACGATCGTGTGATTCGCGGACTAACCAGGATTAGGATGTAAAAACATCTCAAAGCAAGAATTTGCGTGAATTTGTTTTCCACTTCAAGCGAGAAAGGAGAGAAAGATACACCGTTGAACAAGGGAAAAAACGATCGTAGGGGGAATTGTAGAAGGAATGGCCGATGAGGGTGCTCGAGGCTTTTACACGTGTTGCCATTATGCATACACTTTCCTCAGGGGTAGTCTGGATTAGAAACTTTAGCCTTAGAAAAAGCCACGGCCGTGAGGAAACCTCCAGCTGAGGAAACGGATTTACAAGCTGGTTCTTGACTTCCTGCGCTAAACGAATTCACAGTTCAACCTGGGAAACCTCGGAACGCAATTGAAATTTACGCCCCCTTTACCACTCGGAATTCATCGATAATGAATTGAAATTTTATGACTTGGTACAGTAGATTTGTAATAGATGAGAATTTGAAAGATAAAAATGTAATTCCGTTGCGTGGATAGGAATTTTAATTTTTTGAGAATTTTAGCACATTAAGCTTTTCAAGTGTGGGGATTTTATACAAATTCTTGTAAACGAAATGTTAAAAGCCGCAGAAAGAAACATTCGCAATGGCTTTGTGATTTAACAATGTGTGAAACTGAGCAATGCAAGATAATTTAATTTAAAAAGATACGTGGAGGGATTGTAAAAATATAGAAAAAAATGATTATTCAAAAAATATAATAATACCAGTGGACATGAACTAATATTATTATTATGTACATATAGAAAATAAGTAGAATATAAATTTGTATATCCACTATAATTATAACAGAAAATGAAGATTATTCGATAAGGTTAAAGATAAAATTAAGACAGAACTAACTGCAAAGTAAATAAAATAATCTAGAAAGCATTACGATAATTTAGTAATCAAATACTGAATGTTTTATCCAAAGAAAAATAAAATAGTTGAATAATACGTTTATTTGTAGCACATGATTTTCTTGAAATCGGATTGTTCGTTTGGTAATCTAGCCATCGCTCCAAACGTGACGACGAATGTTGACCACGATTCGTTTGCATGGTTGTTAGTAGGACTTCCACGTATCCGCAGGCGGGTTTACACTTGTGGTCACAGTTAGAGGAAGCACAGGTGCAACCTCGTAGAATTTCACGAAGCGTGACGTAGGCGTCCTCATGGTTAACCAAGTTAATCCGCTCTTACATCGATCTACCATTGTCAAGTAACAA
>NT_176641.1:166296-300850 GCF_000188095.3 Bombus impatiens
ATATTTTATTATTTTACGAACCACTGGCGATATAATAAAATATCTCTTTACAAACGAGATTCGATAAAAATATTTTACAGAAAACAAAATTGTTCGTAGGTGTAATAAAGAATTGAGATTGATAATTGTTGATACATATTAATTATAAGTTATATAAAGCACTTTGTATTTATATTTAACATTTAATTTACAGTAGCTAAAAGTTTAGTGAATTTATTGCTTATTTTTGATAAAGAGGTACAGTGTCGAATTACGAGTTCTCTTTTAGTCAATGGTCATAAAATTTATCGTACATTCATTTATAAATTATGTACGATATGTATTCTAGAATGTAATTTTTTCCAATTCAAAATTGATGTTACAAATTAGTAGGATATTACTAGAATATTAGTTAGGATATTAAATTTTTGTATAGAAATAATTACAACTAAAATTAATCACAAGAATTAAACACGAAATTTTGCTACTTTTCCTATTCACTTTATCATGCCCTCATTTTCATTTTTGCAAATATCCACAGATTTTTCCAGCAACTTAATCATTTCAAAACGAAGAAACTTTTTAATTCCAGAACCAAAATTTGGAAAAATGTAAACAGTTATTTCGCAAGAAATAAATTTGCATAGAATTCATTGCGTAGGACCATTTGTAAATCATAAAGTTGATTCGACTAGAAACAATATTTTATATAAAACAACCTGACGTATTGTTAAAAATCAATATGTGTCGTTGCACAGCAGCGAGTTAAATAAAAATACTATCGATGGCGAAAACCACAAATGGTAATCCGAGTGAAATCTGGAAATAGAGGAAACCCGAAACTCAAAGTGGACTTTGATGAACAAATCTGGAACCGAAACATCGAACAACTGGAGATCAGAGACTTTCCCCTCGATGTTGATAGGCTTGTTTTCGATACTCGAACAGTTTCCAGTAATTTGGCGAAACTGGTCGACCACAAATTACACGCACTTTATCGGGAGTGGCTTGAAGCGAGGCACAATCGGTCTTGCCACCACGTAATGCTTCAACTTGTGTATGCGTGTTTCAACGACAGTTAGAAGTGTTCATATTGGCAAGTTATGTGATGCTGCGGGCTCGATGCGATCATCTCCAGTTGCCATCTAAAATTTCGCATCAGAAATAATCGTTACGAGTTCCGCCGCGAGCTATCACTCATCACCATTTTCTTTCTACTCCTTCTGAACGCGCGCGTCGCGTCGTCTTCTCTCTGCATTTAGATTTACGACTGCTTCTCCTAAATTGTGTCGGAGAAAAACATTTTATCACGTGCATTAGTATCTGGAGCATTGGCAAAGGTAACGACTTCGCGTTACAAGTATAAATTACCAAAATAAAACTCATTTAGCGATGGAAAGGAATTGAGAGGGCTTCTTTAAAAATAAAATTTAATTTGATACCGCAAGCAACATTGTCAAAATTATTGAAGTTTTATGCCAATTTATATCTTTGAGAGTATAATTGAAAAAATAAAACGTAGCTTCTTCTTTTAGAAATTGTTTAATTTATTAAATATTATAGATGGTAGATATACTTCGGGCATATATATTTTTTTATATTATGTGCATTCTGCGGAATTTCACATTTTCAAATTTCCTATAAATGTATAAAAATCAGTAGCCTACTTATTAAAAATTTGCATTGAAGATGCTGGTTAATTAAATTTTAGAATCATATTGTTGCTATGAGATATAGGTTTCGATCTATAGCTGTTTTATAAAAACAGAAAAGAATCAATATAAATTATTTAGCTACCGAATTTTCTATCTAACGGAATCAAATAAAAGTTGTATGAAATGCACGATAACAGAAAATGACGTCCAATAAAATACAAGACATATGTATATAAGGTATCATATAATCGCCAATGGAGGCAAAATATTAAAAAATTCCATTTCTGGCTACAAAGCCAAACGTTTGAAATGTTATGTTCTACCACGTCAATTTGTCAAATCTGGAAAGCGAAAACCTATATCTAAATTTCTTCGAAAGGTTAGACATTAATTTTCAGTTTTGTTTTATTTATTTATTTCATTTCTCTTGGTATGCGTTTTCAAGTTCTGTTTTGTTAAATATTCGATGAGTCGACAAAACACGTGAAAAATTGTTAACGTTGAGATTAATTACATACACAACACGGTTGTTCAGAGAATTCCAATGTACGATAGTTTCGCATTAGTGAACACAGTACAGGTCTGTACGTGATTACTTAACCCGGGGGATGGTATTGTCTTAATGAGATTTGGTGCAATGAAGAGGGTGATCATGCTATGATGCGAGCAAGCGAGACAAATATACGACATTCGAGTTTCATATAACCATAACCATTCGATAACAAGTAGGTAATAACCATAATTTCCATCATCCCATCAGTCATCTACTGATGAGGATTGGAATTTTCACATTTTATATTAAAAATACTAAAACTATTATTGAAGGTTCGTTAAAAATTTGCTTGAAGGAAATACATTTAAATATGATTTAAATATGATTTCCATCGGATAAATCTATTAAAAAAGTATATAATAATTAATTCATCTGACAAAGAATATATTATAGGGAAAAGTATATTTTATGAAAAATTAATCCAAATAAGATAATTACATAGAAAAATATCGAATAACATATCCTGCATGTATTGTACCACAATGTTATACCTAAAATATTTATTCAGTTAGATATTTCACGTTTTATGCAAGTGAAAATCAAATAATATTATTAATACCACTTAAAATAATGTTTGAAGAATCGTATTCAGTATTATGTAATACAATTTCCTCTACCTCAAATTTTTCAAATTTGTCAAAGTTACTACCGTTGTATCAATGTAACCAACTGTATAGATAATCACATTATTTGAAATATTAAGTTTTACGTTTATAAATACACTTATAAAATTTATGGATATTTATAAAGTTATAGTATAAAACTTTTATAATAATAATAATAGTTATTATTATTTATTTTATTTGAAGTCACTTTGACTGTTATATCATAATTTCTTTACAAAAGTTGATAATCTTTTATTGGGGCAGGATACAATTTTACATGATACGAGCAAAATATTGTATGACACGATTTTATTATATTTTCAACTTACATATTTGCATACAAATTTATTACCATAAATTACGATTGTATCCTACCTTGAATTATATGGGACAACTAAATATATTTATGTATATATACTTAATGTAGTTTTCTAGATGTTTTTCAAGCAGATAATTTAAGACACAAATGTAGATCAACAGTAATAACAAGGTAACGATGGTTACAAGCTACAAATACGCAAATTTTTCCATTGCTGTTGCACATAGTTTATCGTAATGGAAGATAATTATGCCAGAAATTTTTTCAATTATGTTTAAATTTATATCATTTATTTATACATCCTAGGAATAACCACCTTTGCTTGACCTGCGAATTATTTCCCATAGCTCCTACTTTTTCATATAAATTGCATCGGATAGAAGCTTGATGCAAGAAAAATATGTATATTACATACTTTTACCGTGTACGTAATTAAAAAATTGTATGTCGTTGTATTATGTTTCCACTTTTCCACTTCTTTCCGTTTTTGTACAAGAGTATACGGAATTCCGACAAAATTCAATCTTTCATGAAGAAATAAATTAAAGTATCAAGGAATTTAAATATCCATCAGATATTTGTTCTATCTAATTTTTGTATGAATATATCACGAACGTATGATCACGAAATAGTAGCATACTAGCATTAAACAGAATGAAAAATATTACACTACCATCATTGATTTTAACTAGAGTTTGATAAAAGGCGAACTCTAACAATGATAGATAAGTATAAAGGCGGCAAAGGCACTAAGAAAGAAAAATCGAGAGAAAATCCATTCCTACTCCTGCGACGCCACATCTGTACTTTCGAGGTGACGCAATGTAAAGGTAAAGAAAAGATCCTACAAAGTAGAGAGGTCAATAAACAGGAAACTGGAAATACCTGAAGAAATCAGGAAACAGAAAGTTTGAACGAAAAAAAAACAAAACTTTCAACCACGATAATCTGCAGAAATTCAGGAGCCTCGATTAATTTCACTATAATGTAAACCATAAAGTCTATCGACAGAAGTAAAATCCCATTTCAAAAATAAATCATCTAACCCACTCGTACAATCAAACCCTCCCAACTAAAGCATCCGACACGATCTCCTCTTGAACGAGAATTTCTTAACAAATTCCTCTAAAAGACAGAAACGTGAACGGAGAAATCGAAAAGGAAGATAGCGAAGAAGTGGCATCGATGTAGTGACACACAGTTGGCAGGTTCTTGAGAAAAGAAGGAGGAGGGTGTGCACAAGATGCAAGGGCTAGTAGCGTACGAAAAGGGAATAAAAGGCAACCGCTATAAAGCCATTGATAGAGGTCATTTCAGTCGGTTGTTAATGGCATGGAAAAATGGCTAGATCCAGCTAACTTTGCTACTGCTTGCCGGGATCCGTGGCAGCTGCGGCGCATATACACTGCACGTCGCGAATAAGCAATGCACATTGCACGGTTTTACTCGCTTTATCCCTTTCTCTCTGCTTCTTTCTCTCTTATTCACCCAGTTACTTTTTCTCCTTTTCTCGTACTTTTGTCCCCCTTCTCCTCCCTTACATACACCTTTCGCTCGACAAAGTTGGCTAAACGTACGAACCAGCGATGGCATCAGTTGCGGAGAATAAGAGTCTCGTTGGTCCTGATAGCGAAGCTAGAGAAAAAGATCGCGGTAGCAACGATCACGTTGAAGTTCGCCACTGTACGAACAGGTTGAAACTGGGATGGGTCGAAGATCTCGTAGCCTAGCCCTGTTAGGAACAGAGGGGTGGGAACGGTTGGAAAAGCAACGACGAAGTTGCCGGTGTATGTACACTCTTAACTTTCTGCCGAGGTTTCGAATGAGACCTATTTCAGTCCATCACCTGGACAAAGTGTACATAGAAGACGGAGGAAAGGGAAGAGACGAGACTGGCTGAGGGAGGAAAGGAGAATCAGCCGCGTCGACATCACGTCGAGGATCAACGTGCCACGAGAACACAAGAAAGCTGAGGGCAGCGCTTTTCGACGCAGCCACTGGAAAGATACAGTCGTGCTGGACATGTCCATGACACTGCACTTCATCGAATGACACCACCACGTGACCGGCAAATGAAAAAAGATCTCTCCTATGGATATTGTGTTTTGCGAACACTTTTTGGACGACCCATTTTGTACTTTTGATTGATAACATTTTATCTTTTAATGTTCGATATTCAATTAGAACGAAATAGAATACACAAATAGTCGTTATATTGTAATACTAGAACATTATCATAGGATTCTTTAAAGATGGAAACATTTTGAAGATGGAAAACTCGTTTTTTTACTTTTGATATTTTGCCAATTAGTTTAACAGCCACGTAACGCATACTACGTTATTGAAATATACTTGCTGGCTAATTCTATCGTTCTAAGTTGTCAAATTTAAAATATATGAATCGAAATTTGTCTGGTATCCCGTGTATTTGATTGGAGCATATAATAATAGCAGAACAATAGCATTGTTGAAACATATGAAAATAGCACAAATTTTAATCTGATTACATTAATAGGTTCACTAATAAGTACACTGGTAAATAGTAATTATAACAGCCAAGATGCTAATAAAATTAACATATAATATTAATTTATATCCTCAGTAATAATATATATCAAATATTTTATTGTATATTAATTTTCCACTTAATTAGAATCTGAAAACTTAATCTAGAGAATATTTCGAAGTATCGGTAGTTTCAAAACTCTTCGTAAATGATTCTTTAGTTCATAATTATTTTATTATTTTATTGATAAAATTAACGATTATACATGCACGAATAAGATACATTTGGCATCCAATCAACAAACAGACTTTGACCAAACACTATCGCTCGTTAAAAATGCATGTTGAAGCGAGCTATTAGTCTCGAAAACTGATGAAAATGTTATAACACGGCACATTACGCTTGAATAACGTTAACGTTGGCGGGATAAATCTGCGCTCGTAATTTCCGGTAATAATAATTTATAAACACAATCCCCTAACGAAACGAAAGGTTATCAAGAGCCGACGTATCTCTAGGATAGCGAAGGCTTTCTCTGTTCCGTCATTTTTGCCGATTTCCGCGGTGCTCTCCCATTTAATTAGGAGATTAATTATAACAAAGACGTCAGGCGAGAATATTTAATACCATGGGCGAACGCAATTATTCTCAGGATTTTCTTGTATGAAATTCCGCCCTATTGTTTTTCCCACAAAAAGAGCAATAGAAAGAAAGAAGCTTCGTTTATTATCAAGGTAAAGATATATGGTATTAATCTGCTATCACCTATCGACAGATCGCTTTCGTTTCGTAAACTATCAAAAGCTCATGATTAAAATGAATATAGTTCTTCTTCAGCACTAAATATTTTATAAAATTCTGATATTATTTTCAAATTTCTTCTTTTACACTCTTCAAAATGTAATTTATATGAAACACAATGCTGTGTCCATTTTCCCTTTTATTCTTGCAAATAATATTACACATAACATTATTAATTAATTGATTAAAAAGTTAACTAAAAATTACTTGTTTTAATAAGGACGTATTAAATAACTTGCGTTGTTATGTGATTACATTAAATATTTATAATAATAATGTAGAAGTTTGATCATGAAATTAACGAACACGTTACTGCTTCGTGTTTCTCAAATGCTGAAACACGTTCCTCGAATGAAATATTGTTCTTGAAAATATTACAAATATAAATAGTACAGAGAAATGCAAATGCTCAAATCGATTAAAAGAAGTCATTGATTGAATGCGTCATTTGAAGCATTTCCGTTGATTGCGCTTTCGTGTCATTTGAATGCATTGAGCAAAGAGGAACGTTTAGCTGTTTATAAATTTCACAGAACATTCTGCCATTAAGGATTCCGTCGAAATTTTAGATTTGTTTTCGGCTCAAATGTTTTTGAAATTAATAACTGACAAAATTGACTATGCTATACATATATCAAGAGAATATTTTTTGATCGGTAGTAGAATTACACAACATAATGCTCCTCATTTTCTCATCTATTTGAACAAATTAAGGAACATGACTCGGGAATGGTATATTTTGTATCTTCAAAATCTTTTTTCAAACGACATCCATCGCGTAAACAAAATCAACGAAGAAATTAATTATAGACTTTAAAAAATATACAGAATTTAACTTGTAGCATATATGCATTGTATTGATAAATACGCAACAACAAATAAATAAGAATTTCATTCTGGCCATCAAAGGACTGTCGTTTAAATGTCATGCCAAATGTGCAAGATAACTTTTGAGTGACTTCACTATTTAACGTGACTGTCCATTTTAAACGCCCATCCTCGACATTTTGAAAATGTCTAAACCAACAAAATGTCTGTGTACGTCATATATCACCATCTTCATGAAACTCTCATTAATTATGTCCTTCATTTTGGGTTGCGATTTGTCGCAGTGCTACGTGGCTGAATAACATTCGTAAAACAGTTTTATATGGAATATTGTCCCAATATTGACTGATATTTACTAATATATATCTTGGATCTTGTTTAAAACCTTAATAATATTATATTATGTTGACAACTATTCACCTTTATTATTCTATACGTAAGTAATTATTTTCTGTATTATATTTCTATTATATTTAACTATAGAATTCTCATTTGTGATTTTTAATTAAAGAATCTTCGACGCATTAAAAAACGTACCAACCACATATTCAGCTAGGTATTATTCTTTCCAGATTCTCTTTTATTGTTCGTTATAATTCACGCCTGAAACATTTCGTAACTTTCCAAGTGAGAAAGGCTAAAATTTGTTTCGCGCTAACGGTTTTCACAAGCGAAACCGACTGAATTTCGTGGGTGGTCATTCCTCGAGTATTTTCGACCTAATTAATTCATTCCCTCCTTTTCTGGCTCGATTTAAGGAGGTAGGAAGAAGATGAAGAACGCCCGAAGCACAAGAGAATAGATACATAGAGTTCCTTTGTGTGTAAATCCTTTTCGATGCGAAGACTCGCAAACCTCATCGCGAGAATATCGCGTGAGATTGCAACGAGGGCCAAACTCTCGCAAATTAAATACGTCAAAGGAATGGAGAAATTCGAAATGCCGTGTCTATGCTATATAATATTTGATCAGAATTAATTAGAATTAGTTTTGCTAGAGAAAATAATAATAAAATTCTATTTATCAATTAGACTGGAAATTACATATAAATATCATATGAGGGGAAGATAAATCGTGTTGATGTATTATATTAAAATAAATAATCAGTGAAATAACAGGAAATATATAATGTAACGTACGTTTTCGATATAACGATATTTTTTGACAGGATAGGTTCTATATTCTATTTATATTCGCTAGTACGATTAGAAAAAAAAGAATACAACGAAATGAATAGTTTCAATCTGTAGGGAGATCAGGATGCAAAAGCTTGTAAGGCATATCATTTCGATCAGAACGGAACTGTCAATTTGTCTCGCGTGACAAATCCCCTTTTCTATACCGGCGATGAGGCACTGATTCCGAGGAAAAAAAATGTACGGAAGGCGAAGCGGTACGCTAATTCGTGTTATCGGGAATCCGGTAGCATCTGGGCGTAGTCGGCTCAGCGGCGGACACGACATTTCAATCCGCAAGCAGTGAAAGCGGTTTACCGCTTTTTTTCGCCGGCGCGTATACACGAGTTCCGCGTGGATACGCTCGTAAAACGGTTATTCCCGAGTGAGCAGGTGGCGATGATGGCGACAGGGGCTGGAAGAGAGCTTTCGAAACGGATGCAAGCGGATCGGGTCACGGAACAAACGATGCTCGTGTGTATTTCGACAAAATCGGCTGGCAAGAAGCTTTCTACCTCGCGCTGATGGACCATTTTCTCCTGGCATCTATTCATGCTTTGTTGCTCACCATTCGACACTAGCAGATACTTTAACCCGTTCTTATTGATTCACATATGTTGTCGACAAATAACAGCGAGAATGAATATTTGGTACACTAATTGGTTAATTTAATAACAATATGCGTGATTTACTTTGTTTTTAGCAAAGCTATATAACGTTATAATAAGAGACACTGTCATCGAATGAAAATGATATAGTCTTCGTAAATTGAAAGATGTGTTCACACGATTGTAAAGTAAATAGTTAATATAGTAATAATGTGTGTAGTGTTCCTCGTGTGACGTGTGTGACATCAAATTATTTAAGAACCACATTTGCCTACAATTTTCCTAGCTCTTATACACAAAATTTCAATCTTTTATTGTGTTCATAAACATATCAATTTGCATAAGAATCCTTCTAAATTTACATAAACATGTACGATCTACTTATAACAACAAACCCACAGCCTATTTCAAGAGCAAATTCTCATCAAACCTGATCTTCCTTCTTTAAAATGCAAATATGCGTAGAATATATATAATATGCAAAAGGTATATAAACTATTCAAAGTACAATACTTGTTAGAATATTTAGCACATGAAATGAATCCTCGCACGATTTCAATGTCTTCGACTGAGCCTGTAAACACGCGAATTTACATAAAAATCGCGCAGCCAATTCGTAACCGTGCAAATCTATATATAGATATCCACAGACTCACAGATCCGTCGCAAAATCCAATTCTCATTAAACCTGATCTTTCCAGTGGCTGAAATTAGCTTGCTTACCTCGGCTTACGATCTATCCTAGTGTATCGGGGATTGGTGCCGCGATCCTTATTCGGCTATCCCCCTGTCGCGACTATCCTTTCAGCGATCGGCCATCCCGTTATAACCCCGACCGAAAATAACAACTGGCAATAAGCCGTTGCTATATCCGGTCTAGCTTTTCCACATATTAAACCTGGCTTTACCGAAATATTTGCCGGGCAGCGCGAAAAAAAAGAAGAGAGAGAAAGAGGGGGAGGAGATCCGGTCTCCATTGATGGAGACGAGGGTGTAGTTCTATAACAAGAGGAAGAGAGCAAGGGGCAGAGGAACGAGAAGTAGAACAAGGGACAGAAAGCCAGCGAGGAAAGAAGGAAAAGAAAACGCATCGGGAGCAATGAGAGAGAGAGAAGTTCGGTTAGGTTCTGGGGTATACGCAATGCGATATTGAGGCGAGCACGGCGTCATTAAGCCATGGCGTTATCGGAAGGGTGGCCAAGGCGGGGGAGGTAGGCGATGGAATTGGAGGAGAGAGTGGAAAAGCGAAGAGGGGGTCGAGACGGGGGTAAATTGTCGAGAGTGGCAGTCAGGGGTAGGAAAGCATGGACGCGGGGGTGTGAGGAGTGTCTGCTACGCGGTCGGAATAAAACAATGCCCTTCCTCGAGAGATGCCGCCCGACGCCGACGCCGACGTCGTCTCTCTATGTTACTGCTACCGGCGCTGCTACGGTGCTGTCGGTGCCGAAGCTGCCTTCTCAGGGAAGAGAAAAAAGCGGAGTGGCTGCTCGAGACAGTCTATATATATGTATACGAACACGTATATATGTATTTCGTTCTGTATATATGTATATGCATGTATACATAGGTATGTACGCACTGAAAAGATTTTTTGGACATGTACCAGTCGAGGATCTTCCGGATAATGCTAAGACGACAATTAGTCTGGATGTTGAAGATGGAGTAGTATAGACCCGGCTGCTACTTCTTCCAACCCCAGACAAAGGTGTTTAGGATAAATCCTTGGATTCAGATGGGAGAGATGTTACTTTCTGCGTTCTAGAGAAGCTACGGATATTTTAGAAATAAAACCGATATGTCAATTATTGGATATACGCGGGTTTCTATGCACGTATAAGATATTTATTGTATTCATTGTACTTAAAATGTCAGGTGATGTTTAAGAAAAATCCTTTGACCGCAATAGGGAATGAACTTTCTATATTTTATAGATTGTGTCGAAAATCATTCAAGTGTATTATTTACTAGGTTGCGAATTCATAGTTAAATATTAATGAAGCTCAATTGTTAACTATTAGCAAAGTTGAACGAAAGTTTAAAAACTCTGAATGTTCGTTTGAAATGATAAACATGTCTACTGCATCAGATTTTTAGTATACAATGCCATATAAATAGATCATTGTATCGTATAATTATATCGTTATAATATTCTAATAATTAAATTGTATCGTAATTTGATCGAATTACGGGAATAAATATTTTTAAATACCTATTGCCACAACGGAAACCAATTTGAACGAATAAAATGGAATGGACGTTCCGTTTGTATCGAAGAAACATATAAACATATAAACAACGATAAATACAAGCAGAAGTAATTAAGGAATAATTTAAAAAGTGAAGTCGTAAATTCCAATTTTAAGGAGATATCCCCCAAATACAATACCAATTTCGATATCTTAATATTATCCTATAGAACGGCTAAGCACTCGAGGTCCCGCCATATTTTCCTTTTAACTGTTAGTACCAAACCAATTTCATGAATTCCGGTATAAAACGTGGAAGATTGCATGCGCTATACATAGACAAGGACTACGCATTGAACGCCTGGAAAAAGTCGTCTATGGCGCCGTTGTAGACGATAATACCAGTTGGATTATTTCCGTGCTTAGAAGCAGCCGGTATCGCGTTGATACCGTTGCAAATGGATTAATAGTTTCTTCTTAGCCAAAGGAGCCCAAGAGACATTTCCCTTGTTCTTCCAGGAACATTCTTTGTATTGTCAGGCTTCATCGTATTGGCTCACGGTTTGGTTTATTTCCTTCTTCTTGGCAAAGGAATTCACGCTTCTATCTATTCTTCCAAGAAGAAATGCCACCGACAGAAACAATATTATTTCTCTTCATAGGCCAAGTATTGGCATGGACGCGATCGTTTCTACCGTCTGATGTTGGATATCATTCTTTTTTTTATGTCGAAGAATTTTATTGGTAGAGGATCGCAATGACGTTATTTCGATTAATATAGTACTTACGGTATTATATATTTCATTTGAAATCAATATAGTGATTACGTAATAATTTAATGTTGATATTATAAGGAGTATAGAACAATTTCTTGAAATTATACTGAATTATGTAAAATGATCAACAGTATAATAATTTTAACTATGATGAAATATTAATCAGGAATTGTCTTATTATAACAAAAAGCTTGATTATTAAATTGATGAACTTATAAATACTGTATATCGTAGATTCTGTAGTACGAAGTGAATATGGTGTACAGAAATACGCTGGAGAATCAAAATTCAGTTCCCAACCAAATTATTTTACCTTCTATTTGTTGTCATCCGAAAAGTCGTTGTCGAATGTCGATCAGGAGAATACAACTTACCTGTAATATAAAAAAAATAGATTGATTTATATTAGTTAATATATTATTCAACTTAAACATATTATCAATATTATTCATTATTATAACATCGATTATAAAACCAATTATGTTTTACATTTAGAAGAATAAATAAAAAGAATAGCAATCTACAATTTAAATAGGCAAAGAAAGAATCTAATAAGTTTCTGTGTCGGTATACAAATATTCTTTTTAAACGAACTTGGACATAATAGCTTCAACGTAATTAAATCTCAATTGACAATAATAGTCTCCTTTCTTCAATTTTTCTGAGACTTGCTATTCTACTGTTTCTCATTAGTTACAAAACATCAAGAAGTGTAGAAAGGTCTGGCGTCAATTTGTAAAAGAACTGTTAATTATCCGTTCGTCACTTAGAAGCGCAATTCGCTTCGACGAGAAAAGGAGGAACATTTCGAATTGAAAGACGTTTAACCTGACCGTGGCCAGAAAACGGAAAACCTACGTGGCTTCTTTTGTGTACTTGGCTGAACGATTTCGAGCACACTGGTGAGCGACAGGACGGCATAGACAATCTGACGGAGATCGATTACCCAGCTGTGGCTTAGTCATTATCTTTGGAAAAGGGACTCAACTTAGCTACGGAGAAGTATCCGTGAAATTGCTTCAATTACACACCGGTGACTGAGACAGCTATCACGAGTAAGTATCAGTAATTTTACATCCAACAAAGAAATTTATTCTTCTCTTGAGCTTGTATTTTTATCGTTGTTTAAATCTTGGTTTTTCGTTGTTTTAGTTACCTATATAGATTCCTCCATAGGTAAATGTACGAATTTAGGAATTCCTAGGGCAAATTTTAATTGTTTGTAATTCGAAAAACGAGTCTTAATACGATACTTGTATCTATGAACATTTCTTATTTTGTTGGTATTTTGAATTAACTGTATAAGCACACATTTATAATAAAGCCACATAGTATATATTACAGTACACTCACATATTTATATGAACATTCCGTATATAGAATAAATCAATTAAGAATAGTTATCAACAGAATAGTTATCAATAATTTTCTGTATAAATTATACGATGTCTAAGCCTAAAACGAATGTCGTTATAAAACTCTCTTTAATAATAAAATATAATGTGTAAGTAGAACCAACTAAGTTCACTGTCTAAGATAATAAAATTTAATTTCCTGTGAATTAATAAGCTCAACAGATAAGTGCAAAAAATCTGAGAATAGGTAGGTACACGTAGTCGTCGCTTTTTGAATAATTCCCTTTCGCTCTTGATTTTATCAAACTGTAAGAATCCCAAGATACGATAAATATATCTTCTCACGATTCAGAAATTGATCGAGCAAATATCCGTAAAATTGGTGCGATTACGAGCTTAGGTTCCAATCTACGAGCGCAGCGTCCTCCCTGGAAGATTCGCTTACTCCTATTCGATACACTTATTCCATAGGTCTCTAAGAGATATTTCACTCACTCAATATATCCCGGCTATATTCTTTATCTCTTCTTTGACTAGTTCTAGTAGCAAAAACTCAAAAGAATCTATCAGAATCTCATATAACGCGCCATTAACCGATATATGATAATTCTTCGAGTGTTTAAAGGATTTCTTTTGCTGAAATTGGATACCTTCATCTTTTTTGATACTAATTCACAGCAAAAATATTACAAAACAACGCAGAAATAAGAATTTTAAAATCGTTATGTAATTGCCTGGTAAAATTAACTAATCTTGTTGATTTTGTTAACGTCGTTTATATTTTAAAGCAATACAGCTATGATTATTGTCACATTAAAGTTAAAAAAATTATCAATCAACTTGTCTTTTACTAAATGTTTATGAGTTAAAAACACAAGTCCCAAATATAAAAATTCCAGGCAGAGAATATCACTTTTCTGCTTGTTTAACTTTAATTTTTCATAGCATGATATTCAAACTTGCTCTGAAAGCATTTGGTGCAGGGTACGTTCAATAGTACAGGTACCAAACATCATGCAATCCTAATCGGACATTAACGTCTCCTAATTTGTCGTTCATTGTTTTCGACAATCGGGAAATGAGCGTCGATTATCTGCAATACGCTAATCGCAGGGAGAATTGGACATCCATAAACGTTATGGATGCGGTTTAACACGGTGATATATCTAGCTCTAATCGGCAAATATCGCGGAAGAAACGAGTTCTAGCTGCATGATAGGATACGTGAAATCGGGCATGGAAGATCATTTTACTCGACATCGATATATCGGCGGTGACGGACAGAGCCACAGCCTCGCGGCTTAATTTAATGCTGCAGCACGCCGATTTACAGGGATGCATTACGTCGAATTTCGTTCGTTAAGGTAAACATAATTACTGAGATTCCGCGGTTTCGTAATTGTACGAGAATATATCCAACAGAAGCACCCCATCAAATTTTCTAATTACATATCAAATGTCACGTTTTTATGGATATGTATTTAAATTTAGGCGATCACAGTGTAATTCCACTTCTATGCAAATTAACGAACTTCTATTAATTTTAACTCTTACGATGCTTTATCCGATATGAAAATTAAAATCGTTGGCTCGGCTTTATAATACAAACGTTATGTTTGCTTTATATTACGTATAAAAAGAAAGAAATTTTAATTGTTTAAATAAGCGCGAAGATTTTAATGTTTCGTAGTAAGGAAATTTGTCTTTCAAATAGAAATTTATTTAGGATGCATTCTCAACATTTTGTAAAATATATAATATTCTATTTATAATACTCATGGTCATGGTGTAGAAATTATTGAAAATAATCTATAATGGTTAATAGATTGTATACTTTTTACCCATCTACTAGTAACATATGAAAACGTTCTATTGATATTCCATATTTATACTATATTTAATTTATATCATAAATTTTAATTGGCGGTTGTATATATATCCTAATGCTAAAGATATCGGAAAGAAAAAAATATATGCTGTTATTAAAAGATGTTCATATCTATAACTATACAGCTTTAGTGTCTCAACTACAAAATTGGTTAATTTCGGGGATAACCTCTATTTAGATATTTTCACTGCGGGTGCTAATTGCAAGTAGTAAATAGAAAACAGCGCAGTACTCACTGGAGTGCCTGTGGCATTGGTAAAACAAGTTGGATGTTTTACCTGTTCAAAGAGCAAGATTTAGAGTTCCTCATTATCAGAAACGAAATAATATATTTAACAATTAACATGCATATATCCTGTTCAAAATATTGAAGAAATTATTAAAATTGTTTTTTGGACATTCTGTTTAACATTTAATATATATAATTATATAATATTTGTTGAAGTGGTCACCACTTCTAAGAAAACTCTACATCTGGTCTTTTTAGTTTTCTCAAGCACTGAAGTCATCGACAGCGTATAGACAAAAGACTGGGACGAAGGCAGACCATAGACAGTAGACAGGCGACGATGGCTTCGGGGTTTTCAGTTATAGGGTAACACTGCTAGCGTGCGGATCTGGACCAGCTCGAATTATATTCCTACTTGTACTTACACTTCTGTATTAAAATATATTTTCTACTTTACAATTTAACCACACGTTTCTCTGCTTATACATCTAATAACCCCAACAATATTAAATTTGGGAGATTGTTAATAGTGTAACAAATGTTTGAAGTATGTCTAGAATTAAGTTAATCAACGGGTTACTTGAAACGAGGAAGAGATTTAAATTAATTGTCTAACAATAACAGGAACTTTAGTTTTCTTTTTTATCATTATTTTATTCAGTGAATTTACTATATCGGTTTATGCGATTTACTCATTCGTTTTTTAAAAGTTTGAGTGATTTTACAGGATAAGAAAATAATATATTCTAATTGTTGCTCTAATTTGTCTGATAATATACAGGGTGGTTGGTAACTGGTGGTACAAGCGGAAAGGGGGTGATACTACGCGAAAAAAATAAGTCGAAAATATAGAATAAAAATTCTTTTTTTTTTCATTTCTTTTTTTTTTTTTAATTTTTCCATCGAAACAACGATCTACAGTGAGATCCGTTAAAACGAGACGTGATAAAGTGCACGCGTGCCGAGCGAAAATTCAAAGTCGATTTTCTCGAAAACAAAGCCTCAAACGAAAAATTTTTATTCTATACTTTCGACTTCTTTTTTCGCGTAGAATCATCCCCTTTCCGCTTGTACCACCAGTTACCAACCACCCTGTATATTATCAGACAAATTAGAGCAACAATTAGAATATATTATTTTCTTATCCTGTAAAATCACTCAAACTTTTAAAAAACGAATGAGTAAATCGCATAAACCGATATAGTAAATTCACTGAATAAAATAATGATAAAAAAGAAAACTAAAGTTCCTGTTATTGTTAGACAATTAATTTAAATCTCTTCCTCGTTTCAAGTATCCAGTTACCAATCACCCTGTATAATGTGGAATGTATTCAGAAATAATATCTGCTTATTAATTGAATAGATTTTAAGCCTCTCATTCTACTTACGCGCACCTGAAGCTATCTCTTCATTGTTCTGTACGTTGTTTCAGGTTATTGGAAAAACATTATTCTTTTCATGAATTTAGAAAAATCAATAAACGTAATCTCATATAGAGAAGATTTAATATGTCGAAAAATAGAAACAACGATAGTACATTTGAAATCGATAAACCACATATATGTATTTTGTATACGTATTATATATACGATTCTGTGCTGACTGCGAAAACTAGCAATATCAACTTCATTTCCATATAAAATATCCCCTTTTCAATAATCATCGTTATTTTTATCATCACCATAACGACGCTTCGCGTGGAATAATGTCTTTTATTCCTCACAAATCGCTTGACCAAGTAAACACGGCTAACGGGCTCATAACGTAACATGCCCAGCGAAAAAGAGAGTTTTATTACATTACAAACAATACACTAAACCGAACGTGTTCCACAAAATTATTAAAGTTGCACCAGATAATGCGATATGGAACGGAATGAACGCTGGTGCACCAGGAATCGTAAATTCACACGGCAGCCGTGTGCACGTTGTACGGTTTTATAGCAAATCGTTAAAAATTTCTCGCGTTTCCGCTAACCGATTAATTTAAAAAAAAAAGTAACGCAAACTCGTGTCAAAATCGAGGGCAACAGCTGTATGAGGCGATCCCCGGGTGTCGAACTCATTGCCGGCGACAATTTTGTTTTCCAGATTAATAAGAACGAAACGCGGAAACTTTACGATGCTCTTGTGTTTCGGGGACACACGAAGGCTATTCCATTTACTTAGGATGGTGTGCTGTTTACTTTGCTTTATGATCGCGCCAACAGAGTTGTTAGCCCGAGGTGTGACACACGTATATATATAGATATATATGTCTATATACATCATGCACTTGTATATACTTCACAATACCACACACCTAACGAGCTTATATGAAACGCGCAAGAAGTAAGTGGCAAGCTTTGGCAGGGCGAACGTGTCGAGGTTATTACCTTGCGGAATCAAATCCCTCAGTGAAACGTGCCCTATGTTAATACAAGCCCAGTAACTCGTTAGTGGTTCATTTTGCGGAGGATTGAAAATTACGTGCCACCACATCTCCGCCTCTTTCTGCGTCATTTCCTCAATACTAAATGATTTTGCGTTGGAAAAATATTTAACAGATGCTTAATCCGGAATGACTAACGAAAGTATCGTAAGATTTAGCACTGAACATTTTTATGAATATATCATGTGCGTTACACGAAACTTTTTAAAATTCCATTAATATTATAACGAGACCGTCGTGATATTTTTGATAAAATTTAAAGCGAGTACGAAAAGAGTTACAGGGCATCTATTGCGAGCGTACACTTTTAAAAAAATTAGTATATAGCACGAATATTAGTCTGAAACATATAATTAGTGCTAAAGATAGCCTCAGTAAATTTTGTGATTTATTAATATACTGAATAATTGATCGTCCAAATATCTCGCTGATCTTCGCGAAATGTATGCTTGCAATAAATATTTTTTAACTTTTATGTTTGTTTCAAATTTTATCAATAGAATCATGAGAATCGTGTTTCATTACATTGTTAATCGAACTTCTAACTGCTTAGTGTTACGCATACAATGTATTCGTGAAAAGTTTTTACAAATGTTCAAATACTTCGACGAGTCACTATGTGCGCTCTATTGATAGCAAAATCGATTGAAACCATCTATGAAAATACACGAAATTTTCAATTAAATATAGTTATCTTTCAGAGTATTTTATAGATGATAGAAATGGATAAGTCAAAAGATTGCAAATAACACGGTCATGCAAGTATTTTATACAACACTGCTATGTAAATGTCATAATTCTACAGACTACCTGTGGCCTGTATTATAAAAGATAAGCATCGATTCTCGCATTAATATAATTTTTTAATATGAACACCACTTTCAAATATTCTTTCAAATGGAAAATTCAAGAAGAAAATGGTATACACCGATAAATTTAAATTTGGTGTACACTATATAAAAGCTACGAAAACTAACAAAACAAAATCCTCTGATTGCAGAAGTTCTCCCGTTAAGTACACGGCTCATGAATTCTTACACACGGGCTCAAGTGTATAGGCGCGCACACATTACTATTAGTGACTTAATTGTAACCTAGTGTGTGTACATAAAAGCAAGCTAATCTGGGAAAGCATGGCTGACAGTGTTAATTTCAGATGATAGATACCGAGAGTCTAGGTGCAATGCAAATGAGTCTCACGCGATAGCTTTGTAGGCATGCAAACTTTGCATCGCTGCCTGTATTTACTATTAGCCAGGCCTTCTGTCTTCCTTCTCTCTTACGTAATTGCCACGCTACGAAAATTCTCCATTCTGATACATACCATGTACTCATTTGTCCTATACTTTCTTAAAAATATTTCTCCCGATACAATCTCATCTCTGGGGAATAATTCTTCACACAATCTAAGCACCACGAACATACTAACAACGTTTATTAACGAATAATTAGACTATGTTATTTCTTTGCGAAAAACATCGTCTCAACAGCAAACAATACCAGATATAAATTCCTGTATCTACATTTCTGAACGTGTAAATATGTTTTCAACGAGCTATATTGCAGATGTCTCATTAACAAAATGAAAAATTATTAAATCTATTCGCGTGTAAAAAAAAGAACAATTTTCAATTAAACACAATTGGAAATTTTATACGTTTCTAACTAATATTGGTGCATGCTATTTTACATTTTAATAGTATGGTAACATCGTTCGAAGAATTTGATACACTCCATTCAAATAAATCACGAAGGATTAAAGAATTGAAGAATTAATTACTTGTTTCTTAAGACTAAAATGTTACAATAAGGAACCTTTTTTTTGTAAACAAAAAATTATATTCGTGTGTAATAGAGTTTAGCTTATTTTACATGCAAGACCAGATGTGATATCATATTCACGTTATACTCTTTTTCTCTTGAATCTATATAACACTATCAGCTTTGAGAGAGCGTACAATATTCTAAGAAGTAATTAACTGTACACGTTCTAATCGAGCGAATTGCATATTCGATCGTATCTTTCCTGTTTTACTTTCAAATTACTTTTAAATCAATTTTTAGTCTATTGGAATTTTTTCAGGCCGACAGCGAGTTTACATAAATCATTTAACAGTCGATGTATTCGCGGAACGTCTACGAAGAAAAAAAGAATAACCTGGTTCGATACCTCTGCAATTTCCCCGTAACTTTATGAATATTCCGTACGATTTAATAGGTCTTTAAACAAACACGTTCGCGTGCACATAAATTAATAGTAAACGGTTCACACTCCTCGTAATTCCCCACCCCAATTAATCGTTCCTCAAACGTATAACGCGTTCTTAGTGAACAATATTGTTAAATATTCGTTTATACTTATCGAATTAGGAATCTAAAGCTAGAAAGACATGGAAAAAAACAATTCTTTATTCACATACTTTAGACGAAATTACTCAAATCTTCCGACATGGATTATATAGTAAATCAATAAGATTTAAGGAAAATTATAAACTGGTTGTTTTGATCATTTTAATAAATTCTGGTTATTTCCTTAACTAACATTCGAACCAATACAATGATTAACACACAATAGGTATAATATAAGATACTTATAGAATGGAAAATATAGGAACATCCTTTGAATACATTTTCCAGATCTGTTGAATATCTCTAAACATAGCTGTAAATCCAAACAATTCCGGAAATTGTTATGATACGTTATTATGGATCTGCAAGTAATTTCAACATGTACATACAGAAAATTAGTTAATTAACTAAATAAGGTTGAACAAGTGTTATTTTTCGATTAGTAAACATAAGTTTCGAAGAGGTGGTTCCAACTCATCGTTGCTTTCCTATATACGTGGTTTTGCGTGTGTGGTAAGTCAGTATCGCTTAGGTCCGCGTTGCAGGAAACGCTGCACACGCTGATTTCGATCAGTTCGACCAGGGCACGGAATATTCGTTACGCCGGAAATTATGGGGTAGTACCTTGGGAACGTAAAATTATGATCCTGAGAACGAGGCTATAGAATTGCATGTATGGTAATTTTAACGTAGACACTTTATTGGGCCATACTCCGAAATATATTTATTTCCAATGTTAATACAGGAAAAACATAATTTTATAAACGATAGAAAAGTAATTTTCCTGCGAATATATTATAGTCTGCTATTTTTAAACGTGTATGTTTTAACGCACAAGTAACTTGGAATTATCACGTTGCTATTGTCACGTCATAAAGAAGATGATGTTTTCAGAAAGAAAAATATATATATCAAAGATCGATGTACAAATAATCATTTTTTCAGGGTCAATGTTAATGCTCGTACCACCGTACAATGCTAAACTTTCAACGTCTTTTTACATAGTTCCACAGTAGAGCTGTGAGTAAATTACGATCTCAGTTCACATTCATTAAGTTTGGCTTTTCATGAATTTGTGTTGACTTTTTTGTTTCACTGTTTCAGACAAATTGAATCCAACTATATATTTGAATACAATTTTTTGACTTTAAGCTTCTTTTTGCTTCACAAAAAACATGAACATAATTGTTTGGAACATATACATATCGTAAACACCTCAGCGAAAGTTAATCAATATGAAGAGATCGAATGAATTTCTTACAGCAATTTGAAATTTGAAATTATTTTTGTGTTGACTAATTCTCCATTTGCATAACACTGTGTTAAATTATATCTAAGTAGTCTGTAGAAACAGTTGCTTTGTCCAAAATATTCCGAGCCACGGCCATCTTCCAACAGCAAACGTTTAAATGCAGCTCCAAACGAGCACGTTTTCTTCATCGCGTGTAAAAGTAGCTCGAAAATTTCTTTAATTTATTTCAGTGTTTCGCTTTTGTCATACCAGAGCTCGTTCATTCAAGCTAAAAATATTAAATTTACTTTCGTCAGCGAAAATTAAATCTTTCCATCATTTCACTTTACAGCTAAGCTGCATCGTAAAATTCACACTATTCGCTTCAATGATGAATGGTTCTTTTCCTAGAAATTGCGCCACTATACCAGTTTCCTTTCAGTGTTTGCTGGATTGTTTGGAAATACGCTTTCCTGTTTCTTCAGAGATTTCCATCTTTCAGAGATCCAACATCTTTTAATATAATTATCATATAAAATTCATAACACAGAACGAGTCCCACAAATATTCGTGTCTCTTAATTGCAGATTTTATACGACTGATATATTTTTATAACACAAAATCAACATTCTTGTTTCTTACAATACAGCTTTTAAAATTCGTGCTAATGATAATTAAGTTTAATTAACACGATATCAATACATTTCACGTAAGAATATTGAAAAGTGTGTTGTAAAAAGATATCAGTTGCTCACAATTGTTGTATACAATGATTTGTCTTTTGTCTCTAATATTGAAAATTATTTCAACATTCATTCGTTGTATATATACATTTCAATATAATTAAGTCAACCATTCTGTAGAGTGGATCCTTCATTTTAATTCGTTTAAACATTCTTACCATGCCCATGTCAATATTCTTACTTAAATTCAGTATTTAACAAATGTTCAGAGTTCCATTTTCTTGATAACGATACTACGAATGAAACAATTTCATTCTATAATTTTGACGTGCTCTGCAAGCAGAATATGCTCTTTCCAACAGACCACACCCTGTATATGTTGCAAGATGTTTGACTTTTTGTAGTAAGAAGTTTGACTTCTATGTTGAATGCTGTAAAAAGCTAGACATCCAGGAGATTTAAACTGTATGCGGAAACAGGCTTTACTGTGGTAAGCAGTTTAAGTGTATGCGTCGAATGTAGTAAGAAGCTTACCTCATTTGACATCGTCAAGTTCTGCTTCTTTCTAGATACTGTGTGAGTGAAGTAAGTCTATTATAGGCTGTCGCTAGAGTCTTATTCTACTTGTTGTTAGCGATTCGCATTACGTTCCGTATAAAAGGTTTTGCAGAAAATGTATGGAGGAATGTGTAGAAATATGTAATAATATAATGGTATAGTAACATGCAAAAGGACATAGGTAGATCTTATACATATAAATTAATCTTTTTCAGGCTTTACACAATTTGCAAGTACTAATTCATTTTAAATTTGTTAAGTGCTTAGTGATTTATGATTGGACTGCAGAAGTTTATGCAAAAATCCATGTGATTATGGATACCGTAATATTAAAATATAGAAATGTGCATATTTTGCAAATTTATCTTTCTTCAAAAATTAAATAATTTGTAAGAATTAATTCCATTGTAAATCTCCTAAGAGTCTAATGATCTGGAAATACATTCCAAGTATTTCTGCAAATTCAGGTTTTTATCAATACGATTACAAAAGACGGAATCTTAATAAAAATTTATCTCGCTCTCCAAATAATACGACGATTAATTAATTATTAAATATCTTGCATATATTCGTACATTATATGCACTCTATATATTTCACACTTTTAAATATCCCACAAATGCACAAACATCCACAATCCATCCACGGCAATAGACAATAGACGACCTGTGGTAACAAATAATCAGCGATAATAATCAAATTACACCGTAGCTTGGCCGCGATATTAATTCGCACGAGCGTAAACCAATCCTTTTTCCGACTCTATTGTGCCGATTTCCCCGCAGGATGCGAATCGATTACTCTCTGCACGAGTTAATTTGCTGGAGAATTATAGCAGAACAGCTTTCAGAAACGGAGCAATTCGTTTGAAAGACACTTCGATCGCTACCACGTCGTCTCGGTACGCGACGAGAGACTTGTCAAATAGAAAATCGAATAGGAAAAGGCGAAGAAAATGGGGAAATTGATTGTGTATGAAAAAGAAAGAGAGAACTGCAGCCAGAGAAAAATAGAAAGAAGTGGGACAAACAATGTACGCGTACGATTGAAGCGAAGAGTGACTGAGAGGAGCGGAAAGGTTGCACAAATGGTTTAAACTGGAATTTCGGGTCAACCGTGTACCTATGCGACAAACAGGGAGCGTGCAAACACGTGCTGATTTATGGGTCAGGCTAGCTAGTCGAATGGAGTGGAAAGAACCGGGAAAGAAGGAGAAGAGTAAAAAGTGTGCGCGTGAAAATACCGGCAGAAAAGAGAAAGGGCTAATTAATTGCCATAGTAGTGCTGAAAAATGCGCAGGTGCACCTAACCTCCTCGTCTCTCTTCCTCTCTTCACGTCTGCGCTAGTTCTCGGTTGTTCGTCCTAGTCCGACTCTTTTTCCCTCTTTCAATCTGAATGTCGTACTAACAGCCGGTTTCAATGCAACAGCGATTCGAGAACATACGTATACACATGTGCCCGATAACAAATACGGAAATGATCGGAACTGTTCAATCGATCAGAGGATATAAATGTCGAGGCATTCACGGATTTTCAGATACTCGCCCCTGCAAAATCTAATAATGGTTCCTGGAACACAATCGACTGTATCATTTCTTTAAACGATTATTTGTTATCGATTGTTCATTCCTTTTTCGATGTTTCGCCCGTTCTAAACATATTCATATTGTTTCCTGATAACGATGTTTTTTTTTGTTTGGAATAAAGTAGTCTATATTTTATTCGTATAGTTTTTGAATCTTTTAGTCCCAAAATATTAATCCTTCTATATGTACTTATTTGTATTGCGCTAAAGGTAGTCTATTGTTACGGAGAATCTCGCAGAAATTCCGTTGAATAATACCGACAAACAAACGCATACTGTTATACGATCCTGGATCTACTTTTCTTGTCAAATAATTCTTGTTCGCGTCTGTGTCTTTGCTGTGCAGCAGTTTATACCTTACACATTTTTATTGCTATATGTGTGCGAACTGGAATCAACTTTAATATGAATAACAAAACATGTCGATATGGATAATGTATTTCATTTCGAAACATTGTCGCAATTCCGTCGTTATATCAATCGAGTCTGTATTAAAAGGAACTAATATGTTCCTCGTATTTCCAGTAGAAAGTAATATATACGATGAAACGTATACGATTTGTATGTATTATATAAAACATAACTGTCAATTATTTGTCTATATTCATCTTCACTAATAAGTCACGATATTCGATCAGACGACATTTAGCATTTAACAGTAACTGTTCATATAATATATTAATTTTTGTATATTATCCTATATTTATAGTAAATTTCTTGTAATTTATATATTGAGATATAATCAGATTAGTTCCAAAACTTATCAATTATAATCGCGATACTCGTTACAATGCTAATGAAATACCAGGAACAGACACTAATATTTATGCACATTCATATCTTTATGGAGGTAACTGAAGGAGTAGAACGTAGACAGCGATCTGTTTCACTTACCAAGCATTATAATGAGCAGATATTAAATTTTGAATATTTCATATATTTTTGCATATTATCAAATACGTCAAAATCCATTTACAAAAGCAAGTGTATAGGATACTTTTAAAATTATAGAGTCGAAGAAACTTCGTATTCCTATCATTCTCTATACTTTGATCGGATTTGCATCGGTATTTATCACTCTTCTTAAAAGATCAAATTGTGTTGGTGAAACGAATTTCGTGAAACAGAAAGGAACTGGAGTTCGGAAACTGTCTGACCATATAACCCCCCCCCCCTCCTGAAAAGGAGTACGAAGAGGAAAAAGCTCTAGAATAGGATGGAAAGATTTCCTAGTGGGAATACAAATTGCACTTTTACGAGAGTTAATCCCAGTCCGCGGCGCCGAGACGAAATCAAAAAGTTTGCTGATATCTTTTCAGGCTGAATATACGTTTTGCGAAGTATGGAAATACTTTCACCGCGGCGACGAACAACAGTGGTGTTGGCAATGTTGGAAAGACCTCTCGAGAGGTCGAGAGGTCGGAGAGCTGGCAGAGACGTCGTCTTCCGGGGCTTTTCCCTACGGCTGTAAACGTCGCTGACAGAATCCTCGTTTGTTTCTACTTGCCGCTTACCTACGCGTCATCGCAAAATTTCTCGATACTGTCACACTCGACGAATGCAAATCTCTCCTTGCATCCTATTGCTACATTCTATCGGTGCATCTTGTAATTTTACTTCATAATAGTTGTGTATTTTAGATATTAAATTTTCAAAATGATTGGACGATATACTTGTGATTCTGTGGATTTTAGTCACCTTTTTATTAGTACATTGTAATGTTCGAACATTCGTTGAACGTTTCGCAAACATTATAGTTTACTTCTTGAAAAAAAGTTTCGAAAAACTGAAAAAAGTCTGCCCTAAAATTCGCTTCTCAACTATGTAACTATGTAGATATATTTGAAGGCAGACTATTTGGACTCATTCGGGGTTATTTTAGCTACTTTCTCGTTTCTGAGAGCTACTCTTACTGTACTGTACTGTACTTACTTACTGTTTATTCTTTCGTCAAATATAATAATATAACGTAATATTATATGTGCGAAACTTGGGGTTGAATTTAAGGATATTGAAGATTAGCTGACTCAACTTTTATGCATATTAACGTTTTTGTTACAAAATAATAAATAATCATTAGTTGGATAAAAAATATTTTCTATATTTAATAGGATGTACACTATCGTATAATATAATAATTTGAAAAAATACGTGAAATTACTAATAGCTAAACTTGCAAAAGCAAGATGTATACTTGTTCTGGACGCTTTTACACGGAAGCAATAATTAATTAGATGGCTAATTACGTAATTAATCACGCGAGAATATTCCATTAGTGTTAATAAAAACGACAGCAAATCTCCGTTCAATGATAAGAATCGAAGTTACCTTTCCTAAGATAGAGGTCTTTGTAAAAAGCGGTCGCCCGTGTGAACATCACAGCAGGAGAGCCGGACGGCGAACAAGATGAGGGTCATGCTAGGTAAGCGAACAAAGAACAGAGACTACAAACTTCCACGTTAATTAATCCAGTTCTTTTTATGGCGAACTTGGCTGTAGCCTTCCTCATAGCTGCACTTTTTCCATTGTAAGAATTCGTTTGAAATCGGCAGATAGAGCAGATCATAAATCTTCTTGTTAGTTGAACAATTTTTAAATTAAACGTCTTATTTAATTGAAGTGATCAGATAACTAAAGATGTATAGTTAATGTAAGATTTCTTAATATAATATTGTATACTAACTACTATTTTTCTAACTACGAACTGTTCAAAATATTAGATTGTCCGAAAGGTGTCTTTCTTTTACAGACACGTGTTTTACAACGACGCATCTTTATACAAACACGAAACCTATTCTGTTAAACGTTGTGATCTTTATCTTGATAGAACAAAATGGATCATACGTAATTCAATGAAATCCATTATTGTGCATCCATTATTTCCTTATAAAACGAAAGAAACTTTTCGTACGATCTAATATATTGTTATTTAAGCTTAGACGCAAAGACACAATGAAAAAATCAACAAGAAAATTAGGTACACGAGTTGTACGTCTCTTAAGCCTGTAAACTGCACGTACTGCGTCTCGAGTCTATAATACATCAATAGCTGTCGGAAATGAAAGAGCATGACGTTGCTAGAGTACGTGATTGACAGAAACGTGAAAGTTGAGCAACAGTCGTGACATCAAAAGCAATATTTTTTCACTACGTTTCAGACCTAATAGACCTACAAACGTTACAAATAGAAATTCCAAAGATGTCGATATTTAAACGAACGAAATTTTTTGATTGACCGTCATGTTGGAAATAAAACGAACTGAAAGTGATAAAATCGAATGTAAATAAAATGTACGAAAGAAGAATTTAGAGTGAATAATTTCGCCTGCAAATTAACATAACCTTAATTGAAATACGCTGCTGTTTATCTTAAATCAGGATTTTAGCAAAACGTTTCTCGGTACATAGACAACGCGTCTGTGCTGTAGCAGCAAATTTCGAGAAGGGAAAAACGAGTACACGAGCATATTGCAGGAAGTATAAATGAAATGCAAGGCTGGTAAAGACAGCTGCAGTGCGGCGTTCACTTGTATCGTAGTATCGTAGACATAACTGATAGACCGCTGTGTTTGTTAATTTATTTCTCATCTAGAACAAAATTCGCTTGTTAAGTCATATCTTTGACTTAGTAATTTAGTTGCCCAATATTACATACGAAAGTCATATAGTCGCAGAGTCGCAAGAAAGACAGCGTGCACGTGTTGGAGTCTTCTATTTTCATATTTTATACCGTACGATTGTAATGCTTCTTTCGAGTCCTCTCGAAGGAAATGAAAAACTAACTCTAAATTTTATGAGCTGCACGGGGCACGATTTGTTGTCACATAAATTAATTTCTGAATTAGTTAGTCTTGTCGCATAACTTAATATCCTTAACTTGACTTGTTATCTTGTAGCAATCGCGAGAAAGTGATTTTAACTTTCACCCATGAAAGGCTGGATCATTGTTGTCGCGAGCGTGAAATATCTTACTTTATATTCATAAAGCTAAAAATATATGATAATAAAATTTGCGTAAGAAATAGAAGTTTCATAGACTAATAACACACAAACGTGACTTGAGATATATAATAAATATGAAATATCTGCATGAGTCAGAATTCATCCGGCAAATTCACAATCGCCGGCAAACAAAAGTTAATCCTTGATCTTTTTAACTTAATTTTCTATTATATTATCACCAAGCCATAAATGTCATAACCACAAGATGTAGATTACACTTTAATCACTATTCCAATAATTAACAATATTTAACTATATACATACAACGTTTATTACAGTATATATAAAATAAAATTGGATTTATGTTACTTACTAACGGTTCATGAATCTTATTCTGTGACACTAATATAACGTTCTGTTCTTAGGCCGTCGCAATTTAATTTTCTATTATGGACAAGCCATAAACGAGTTCCGTTGCAGAATAATAGCCACTAGTTAAGAATATCTTTTTAAGAAACATTTTTATTTTTATTTAACTTTTAATACTTATACCAAGGACCGATCGAATCCTACTACTCGATTCGTTCGCGTGTTCGTCTTTTCTTTTGCATTCCTCGTAGGATGTTTACCGATGCATGCACAACCAAGTCAAAGAAACAAGTTTCTTTTAAGATATACGCTGGAATATTCCAGTCTGTGGCGTATAGATTCGAAAAGGAAAAGGAACCAGACATTTGTCTTTCCCTTCACGAGATATTGGAAAAACAATTGCATCACCGCTGCATATTTGACTTTCTATTTTCTCCGTTGAATCCGTTTCCTTGGTTGCTCCTTACCGGGATATATATAGCAATATGGAACTGGTTTAAACCGCGTCAATGCCGCAGATTTATTGTTATTATTACTACTATAATTTTATAAAGAAGCGCGCGACTTTGTTGGTTAAAAAAGAAGATCGAATAAATTTCTTCGACGTGTTGCTTCCTAAGTTTAAGCTTCATGCGTCTAAAATATTGTGGCAGGGGGATTTTTTGAAATTCTTATAAATGGCAGTGTTACACAGCCTGAAAATGACTACACGTTAAGTCCGGTATTACTGCTCACTTACAACCTTAAACACATTTTTCCGGGAACTTTGCTTTTTGACCTAGTCGGAAAAGCAGATCTTTGGAACTAGTTCCGCCATAAACTTTAAAGTTTCACACACTGGAACTTTATAAAATTATTTAAAATCTAGAATTTGATATTTTTAATATTTCAATTCTTATCATCTCGTAAATCTAATTCCCTTCGACGAAAGAAGAAGAGTCGCCATTTCTTTCGCTTCTAAAATAATTCAGGTAAGAAAGAATGTCATAAATAATCACCATGAAGAAACAATGATAGAAACATTGCAAGCCGTACATAATTTAAGATAATTCAAGATTTCAAATTTATCCTAACGATATGTCAGAAATATAGCGTTTTCAGTGATACAAAAATGTATCACAAATTCGGTTAATTCGATATTAGGACTAAACTTGGGATAACCAGTGCTGTACTCCTCAGAAGATGCAGATACAATGGACAGACACTGTAATGATAGGGCGGTCGCGAGAACAGTGGACACGCTGATTGGTTATTAAGTGGTTTAAATAGCAACCAGTAATTGTGTAGTTGGTAGTAGAATTAGATACTCAATCGGTATTAGATAATTAATCGGTTGACATTTAATAATCAGTGAGCTTACATTTAGTGGGTTCTAACTAGTCGGAAATTAAGGGGATGAAATTGATTTATCAATTTAATTACCTAATTAAAAGCGGCCTCTAAAAGCTATATCTTGCTATAAACACTATATCAATTCCAAGGGAACAGAAATTTTGTTTTATTGAAACTTTTTATATTAATATAGAACATATAACTAATAAGCTATACAAAGAAATACAATAAAGTCAAATCACTTGAAAAATCGTATAACGATACAAGAATGAAACTTTTAACGTAACAATTCATTAAATTTTTGTACTACATCATCGTAATATAAGAACGTACGTATATAATGCATTTATTTAAAAACAAAAAAATTAATTGTTCATTGTTTTATATGTCTCAAAGCATGAGAGAAAATGACTTTCTAAAGATGTATATTTTTATCAACCTTTCTCAAATTTATCAACCATTCGATATTTAATCCTAACTGATTCGATAGTGTATTCGGTAAGCTATTTCAGAAACTGTTCTTAATTTGGCTTTATTTTCATACTTTGCAATCTTAAAATTGAACGACGCATACGTGTATGAAACATTACTAACAAATTAAAACTGACAAAGATCAAAGCACAATATTCTGTCCAACTCAACATACGATCGCAAATGCCCAATACCTGTTCGAAATAGCATGTTTAGACACATGTAATCCAAATATTTACTCAATGAAAAATTGTTCAAACGTAGTGCCTCTTTTTACTCCTATAAATTCGAACATGAAAACATTGTAGCAAAGAAGATCAGAGTGTAGCAGATGCGGCAGACGTAATAAATAAACGAAAAAGGAAGGAAAAAAGGAAACATGATCGAATGATATCGAAGAAGAGAGGTACAACGAAGGAAAGGAGAGCAAGGGATAGCAGTACGGGAGGAGAAGTTAATGAGGAACCCGTTTACGACGGACGATACAGTTTGGGGATTGGCGAGATCGACGGCGGTTGGGCTCCTCTCTGATCGCTAGCGACCGAACCGGAAGAGAGTGGGGCTGTCGCCAATTAGCCGGCTAGGTAGGTTTATTGCTTAATGAGCTAATACCCAACCTAATGAGCCGCGATTATCTGCAACAGCATAGGGTAAGCAATGTATCATGGTTCCACCCGAAGCCCATTTTCTCTCATCCATCTACGAACCATTCGTTAAGTACAGGTCCTGCTTTTTTTAAGAACAACCGAATTTCCACTTGAAAAGAACGCTTCTTTTCAAAGCTGATTCTATTCAGAACCTCGCAGACTCGTGCGTAATTGGATATGGTCTATTCTAAATACGTAGTTGCATCCTTGCTGAGAAATTGGAAGACTTTCTGTAGCTTTGAAAAAATTTTAATGTTTAGCGAGGATTTATATGATATTTAAGGATTATACATTTTGAATTGCAGGCACAGTTTTTAAATATGATCTCTACTATATTAGCGATCTTTATTTAAATACGGTTTCTTGGTATCTTTACCGTGAACTTATTTTTTTCAGTTTTGAAGTTATGTTAATGAGTTTCGAGTTGAAACATAGGTATATATTGTATCTCATACTTATCGACTTCATTAGAATTTAATGGCAAGCACACGTAAGACGAGAATATAAAAGATCTGCAAAATTAATTTTAAAAACGATTGAGAATGCATACATCATTTATCATATGATATTTATCAAATAAAAAAGTCATTTTTATTTTATTGGTGAAAGAATTGGTAGAAAATTTCGAAATCAATGTATGACTATCATTAATTAGTCATGTAAAAATGTTAATCTTTTGGCTAAGAAATTTAAGAAGTCTGTGTGCTTTCTGAGCCTTACTTCCTGGTTTCGGTATCAGCTATAAAGAATACGTTTTCAGTATCATTGCATAAATAATGTAAACATACGATACACAAACACGTTCGTAGTTGTTGAAACAGCTGTAATATTTCACTATGACTAACAGGGAACCTTTATCTTATCTATTAATTCACCCTATGTTTTTATAGTAATTATAGATTTTTATTTATATTACAATAGGGTGATGATAAGGATCATATTTTATCTACAGTGTTATTGACACCACTGTTTTAATGAAAATTGATTATAAATCAATTATTTCTGATTAATCAGATCTAATATTTTTATCCAATATTTCTGTAAGAATGAAGAGTGTATTTGTTCTACGTATTACAAAAAAAATACGTCATTCAAAAACGGTGTAACAGTAAAATGCACATGCACTTGCAAAAAAAAAAAAATATGGTTCTGAAAATATTGCCATTTTCGAATCATTCATCTTTCTTCTGTAATATTTTTTTCTAATTGCAACCAGGAAAGATTTATGATTTGTTCCAGTTTCGTGGATTGCTGGTCTGTATGTATGCATATTAGATATACTTTTTAAAAATACTTTAATAATACAGAAATAAATCATTGATATAGATTTGACAGCAGAAAACATCAGTAACGGAAATCGAGGCAAACTAAAATATTATTTTTGCAAAATAATTTCTTCAGAAAAATTTAAATTGCCTGAGCAGAAGAGAAAATGTCTGATATTGATAAAGTAATGCGCTGAAAGCTATTCTTTAAAATTTCAAAATTTTATAAATGAAATTGCTATTTCTAAAGTCAGAGGAGTAATATCTTATTTGCACAGGTATTGATTTTTCAACACGTTTTTTCAGATTATATAAAAGTACATTAAGTTAGCATTATTTTACATACCACATATATTTTTCATGGAATTTACAGGCATCTCTTATCTGTGCCCGGGGCCAGAATGAAAAAAAAAAAAAAAAAGAAACAAAGTCGAATTTAATATGAAATTTAATTAATAATACACTAAATCACTCTGTCTTTTTCTATAAATTTATCCAGGTTATGGGATGTTATTTCTCTTTACGTGTTTTAGATAAATCTTAATATTGTTTTAATTAAAGTCGTTTTTTAAAATGCTTTGACCAAAAACAAAATTCAGTTAAAATTCTTGATCTTTCTTCCCGTATTTAGTTTGTGACTTCTTTTTCACTTTGCTCCTACGTAGATCTCATTTCGCTTCGCTAATGGCATAAAACGAAAAAGTGATAACAGATTTTTTAGAGATATATTTTGTCTAATTTTAAAAAGCCTGATTTTGTATCATGCATTTTACAAAAGGAAAATGTGTAATACGATAGAATAAAATAATTTAATCGTTTCTATGTATTTCTAATAACGCAATTATTTTTCTAATTTTTATGTGTTATTGAAGTATTAAATGCTGTAACAAATTTAGGGAATCTTCCATATTTTTCACATTAATACCGACTGAATACAATTCAGTGGATGTTGCTTAACATTGATAATATGATACATTACTGTGAAATAATCGGTTTAGGTTTAATTATACATATAACAATATGTATTGTACATAACATATATAGGCATGTTAAATTTTGTGCATACATTACACTGATCTCATTTGAATGAATCCTACAATATGAACTAAACGATGACGACACTTATACGCATTGCGTATAATTCAAGCTATCATAACTTAATACCTAATTATAAAAATTACGAATTTGTAAAGATACATACACTAGAGAAAACGTAATATAAATTTTACGATTTTAGTAGAAATTTGACTCTGATAATACAATTTTGTATACTTAAAAAAATCTATCTTTAGAAATTATACATGTATGATGTGAGGAACATTTTCAATGAATGAAACGCAACAAATTTAGAAATTAATCGTATGTAGTAAAATAAATATAAAAAGATAGATATTAGGAATAATATTCTCTATAAAGGCAGTAAGTATTCTAATAATTATTATATAGAGTAACGTAAACAGTATTTGCAAAACATTTTTTAATTTTTATAACTTTTGCTGGCTATTGAATGGAGACAGATATTCTGGCAAAGGAATTCGCCAGCTGCTGCAGGAGGCACTGTTACAGGGAGCGCCTTGACGATTTGTGGAATCGACATTCCTGAACTGCTATAGAAACAGTCCTTACGTTGATTGCAGGAATACCTCTACTATGGCTGCTATGTCACAAAAGTCTCGAACGATTACTATGTCTAGCCAATATGCAATAAGAACTATGTATATACTGAACTTGCTATTCATACTCTATAATCTATTCATTAAACTTCAAGTAACTGTACGAAGTTCCAAATTTAATATTTAACAAAAGCTATATAAACGATTATAATTGATGTTAAATTTATAAACAGGAAGTTAGCTAAATATTTTATATTCTATAATTAATTGGTATTAAAGATACGTGAAACTAATTAATGCGTCAATATACAGAGTAGAAGAAAAACAAAGAAAGAAAGAAAGAATAAATGTATAGATCAGAAACTTTACAATATCAAAGAAAGCAAAAGAAAATCAAAATACGAGCTCTTTATCGATTTTGTGACGCCGGAATAGATTTACATTTTTATTAGATCAGAACGTCGATACAATGTTAACAGTAAACAAAATTCACTTTTCTCCTTACTTCTCATTCGACAAATAATCACGAGCTGTAGGTCAACAAAGTGGATGGAACGAGAGCAATAACGAAAGTGGAGCAATAAGCTATATCAGCACAATGAAAATTGAAAAGAAAAGTTCTCAGAATCCTTTCCACCGGACAAGTATCGACACTTCTCACGTTTGAACGAAAGTTTTACGTTTTCTTTCGTTCTCTTCAACTTCCACGACTTTTTCATCTGCTTTCTTTTGTAATTAAGGAAGTCCGTGAACTAGTCGTCAGGTCTAAAGTGATTTCCTTTTTCTCTTCTGCACGATTATACTTCACCACCATCCCAGCACAGAACCAAAGGTTTCCCTTTAACGTTTGTCGAACCTTTAAATTCAAACATTAACACGCAGATATGGAATTGAAATAGGGATTAACATAAATTATGGATAGAAATTAACATGGCAAGCAATATCTTCACCGCTAAGTTTGAGAAACTTCTTTTAAGGAATTCGAATTTACGTGAAATTAATTTTTATCTAAGTAAACTTAAACAACATCTAAGTAAATTAAACAACATAGATCACTGTGCAAAAAAGGTAAAAAAAATGGTATCGATCTTTATTTAACATGAATGAAAAATTAGAAATAACACAAATATCATCATCCAAATACAAAATTTGGAAAAATTGACGAGGATTTTATATTATACGAAGAACGCGTATAATTAATATAATTATAATATGTATTAAAATCTTACAATTCCAAAAAATCCAGAAATAAGATGATAAAATTATGACCGCGAAATATCCAAGAAAAATCGTGCTCAAGTAAAATACCTTAATATGTTTTTCAATTGTAGCGAGATATACAGATCACATCGTAAAAGAACAGTTTCGGTTTTAACTTTAGATATACAGCATTTTTTCTGTTGAGAGCAGAATGAGACAGACTGGATATGCTATTGCAAACTGGCTTACTGAGGACGTCGGCCGTTGAATGCCCGTACCTGTACACGATTCCTCGATTAAATTGACTTTGGGCAACCGCCACCTGGATCGAGGAAATATGGCCTAATATCGAGTCGACATCGAGGGTTCTTGATATACGTACATTCTCCAATAGATGTGTCGTATTGACAATTTGTAGGTCTGTCTATACGATGTATTTCACAATTTATAAACGATACACTAGTATATGTGGTTACGTGGTTGTGTATTAGGCTTACGTTAAAATTAAAACGAAGAAAATTAGTGGATATATAGAATTATATTTATAGAATTATGGAATATATGGAATTGATTATCAAAAGTTTCAGACTGTTTGATATTTGACAATCGACTGCTGGTCCTAGTTTATATTTGAAGTTCTTTATGTTTGTTGAGAACGAGGTTGAAATAAACAATTACTTTGGATATTTATTATGAAAAAAAATTCGAAAGTTTGTTAAGACATTTTGCTAATTAATTATACGTTCTTTAAATATTTTCGCACAATTTATTGCCCTCTTGTTTCTAAATTCCTTTAACCCTGAATATCTTTGTTATTTTTAAAGATGTATAAAAAGTTAGATTTATCTAACGTAGTGGACATCTACCAAGTGTCTATATCATAACTTTCTAATAAAACTTCAAACGATCTATACAACACTTACGTAACATGTTTTTCTTATGTATGGCCGTAGAATATCTTCATAAAGTTTGGCCGGAAAATCTTCAAGCTCCTTGTATATCTCAATGTACTACACAAACAAACCCGTCATCTTGAAATTTCCGCCTTAAATATTCTTATACAATCTGTCACGAAAATATTTGGAAAATATAATGTTCCATATATTTCGCTTCATATCTTAATTAAATTAAATATAATTAAAAACATTTGTAGGTTATGTTATAACTATACTTCGTACGAATATGTTATCTGTTTCTTTATCGCGTACAGTTCTTAGATATCGAACTTGGAACAGTTCTATTTTACTAAAGCGTACAAATGAAGATTGACATACTTCACTTAAAGTAAATGGATAAAACGTTCCTCGCGAAACTTCGTTAATGTTCGTTCGATGATATAAACAGAACGTTTTGAAAGATGCACGAACGATAAGATAACTAAGGAGTAGTATAAATTTTTAAATCCTAACCTGATTTATTCTATCTTATTATCGCAAATAAAATAGACATTTCTTCCATCAAAATGCTATGAATCTCGTTGGTACAAAAGAATGGATACTTAGACGGAAAATCGTGTCGGTGGAATAGCTTCTCTAAATTCTTCGCGTGGAGAAGAGGGTCATAGTGCTAGACTAAAATAGGTTACAATTGTAGAGGACACAGGGTCCTCCGTTGGACACTGAATTCCGTTCGATATCACGATGCTGAGTTCCGAGCACGTTCTTCCAACAAAACGCTATTTCGTACGTGGAAAGTGTCGACTGTAAAACTGTCAGGATATCTCGGAATGGGAAGCAGCTCTTTTCCGGCGGGACAGGAAGTTGTCGAATCCGCGCTGCTTTCCTACAAATAAGTCCCGCGACAGATCTACGAGTATTGGAGATCTTCCGATATCTTCATACTGTGATTTTCATCTTATGATTTTATATCTCTCAAACTATGATACACTTTTGGGTTAGCGTGTTTCGATTTAACTTATAAATGCCACGGTTACTTAGCAAACAAAGTAAAAGTACATAAAAATATATGATTAATCACGGCAAAATGGATTTACAACGCTTTCTTATAAATGTAGAAAAATTTAGGAAACATCTGCCTAAATCTGCATTGTAAATATACAGCGTATGGAAAAATAGAATATTTCGAAGAATGAAACATATTTTTATTTAAGACAGATTTAACATAGACATTAACTAGGATATTATTAAGAGAATTAATTTAATTAAGATATTGATTACCTGAAAAAAAAGATATATATGCTACAAAAATATATTGTATTAAATTTTTTGCAAAAAGTAAAATTACTTAAAGTTTGTATTTAACTAAGAGTTTAGTTCCTTATTACACAGCTCGTCTATGCAATTTATTCTTTAGTGAAGCTCATTTTCTTATTCTTATTACGGAAACAATTGCACTCTTCATTATCTAGTACACCATTTAATAACTTGGTTACATGAAAAGTTATACGTATAAGCCTTTTTGTACTATATTTATTAAAAAGGATCCTACCGAGAGAAAATGGCAGTTTGCAATTTTGTTACTTTAAGAAACTCGTTAAGTAAAAATTCATCAGATAGAGTCAATTACTATTAATAACAATAATTTCTAATTAATAACAAAATTAGCAAAGATATAGGTCAATAACCAAAGAAATGAATCTAAAGATCTGTCTGATAACGTATATTCCCGTACTACTCCCCAGTCTTATACAGTAGATACAATGACTGGATACTAATCAATTAAATTTCATTCGAGAATAAGGCTATGTAAATGCAATTATATACTTTTTCTCGCCACCGTATATCTTCATCTAAAAATTCTCCAACTCTGAGAAATTCCAACATACACATACTCACGAGTCTGTATTCACGCGACTTTTTTATCAGGATAAAGCACGTTTCTATGACACTAGAGCAGCATCTTGTACGGACCAGGAGCAGAGGAGAGAAACTCGGCAGTGGAAAAATGGAGGATAAAAATTCAGTTACGTCGTTAACGAGGCGGAAGAACGGTGAGCGGCTTGCATGACGATCTACCATTGCAGCTCGTGATATCGTATTCCTTCCTCGACACGAATTGCGCAACAAAATCACCACTCGAAATTGGAATTATCCTAGAATTACCATCGCTCGCGGCTGATCCTACCCTGGTGTGTGTATCGATACACGAAGGTGGAGAGGAGTGGCGGCATTAATGGCCGCGAAACACGCATAGGTGTCTCTCCTCGTTTAACTGCTGCTGGGTGCTAAATACTTTGGGCTTGATCGCTCCACGTCGATCGTCCAATCAGCAAAAATACTCGTTTAGAAGATTTTTCGCGGTATTACGAAACGGATTAAACGATCGAAAATAGTACTTATAACCGAAGCTAATTTTCAGAATTACACGAATCCGTGTTCCGACGCGATCGCGGTTCAAACACCTTCCTTTTTCTCGACGGAATTCTGAAACGAGATTGTCCAACCGTGCACGTGTATTTTCATTTATATTCACAGACTGGGAATTTGTAACGAGCATAAATCGTTATCAATTTTTATTATGTACCTTGACCCCGATCTAGAATTAAATCACGCAATCGGCTTTTGTCGATGCCAGTAACATTCAGGGAAATTTGAATAACGAGCAGATTTATCGTGCCACAGAGGGAATTTGCTTCCGGTTAAAAAATCGAGGAGAAAATGCGTCGTTTAAATTGCAAATTAATACCGGTATATGGTATATATCGTCGGTGTTGGCGATGATTTCCATTGCATCTAATAAACAGAGCTGCTCGTTATTGATGATTTCAGCCAGTGTTTCTCGTTTTTTATGGAAGGGTTTTGAAACGGAAAGTTTGTACGAATGTATTATATATCGCTGAGTGATAGAGCTTCGATCGATATAAGAGAAATGTGTTTCAGAAAACGCAATATGCAATACTTGATCTAGAATATTTGATCAAATGTTTTTTGAAAATTTCTACAGATTGCTAGAATCAAGTGAACAACGATTGCTTTCACATAGTCATTCGTATTCGTACAATTTTTAAATTGTAAGCGAGAAACAATGAAGAAGTTTCTATCATAGTATACATTAGAAGCTCAATTCAGACAAATTTAATTACTCAAAGCTTATTAAAACTGATCGTCAATTTCTCACTGTAATAACTGTATTATTATTTACAACCTTAAACATACGCCATTTATTTCGCGATTAGTGCTGTCAATATCACGTTATTATTACCTATAAATAGTAGTTTTAAACCGTAAATTCTTCCTCATTAAACAAGTAACATGGAACTTGTAATTACCTTTAAATCCAGCCAATGCGCAGTTATCTTAGCTTTAATAACCATCCAGCGCGCCAAATATCAGGTGCACTTCATTAGTTTGAAGTGCAATGTATCGAGAACATCGTTGGATCGCGTAATATGTCGGTAATTCGACTCGTGTTTTTGCGTTTAACGCTCTTGCAAAATAAGAAACTAAAATGATAAAACGACTTAAGCATTACAAGTGAAAATTTATAACGAAAATAAGAAAACTTGTTTCTGCTAATTTCACCACTTACTTAATTTGTCACATGAACACCATGACTTTTCAGCATTTAGAATCTCTGAAGATTCGGAGGAAGAATAAGTGGTGAAAAATATATCTAACAATTTTAAACTACCTATTTAGTTATATTTTAGCTCGTTTGATTACAATTTGTATATCTACCAATTATAGTCACTGTCTTATTTTCTGATACATCTAATAGGTAAAATAAATTACACTGTTTTTACTTCAGTTACATGTTTCGCATCGCTGTTCGAAGCATTAAACGCAGTTAAAAAGTTCGATATTCGATAACTGTACGCAGAATCAATTGTTACTCCTATACCGAGTTAATCGTTTCGTAATAGTTCTCTAAATGTGTTTTACAGATGCAGTAACTGCTTCTATATTCTACCATGGTCGGCTCTAATTGAGCATTTTATTCTTTCGTAGCCCACGTTTCAACTTCGTATCTCACAAAATCGATGTAATTTTTAAAAAATCTACTTTCAATAATTTTATATTGTTCAAGATATATATGAACAAAGTGAAAGATTTCAAGTTAATTCCATATTTAAATCTATCATTAAAAAAAAAAAAAGAAAACGAAAATATTCTATATTAATTTCGCGACAAATTCGCGTTTTTTGAACAATTTTTTGAGGCAAATATATTTTTTACCTAATTCAAACGTTTCTCCTTTTTAGATGGAAAGTGTCTTTTTTTTACAAACATTGTTTTTACAACTAAAAAAAAATCGTGCATTCTTTTGGAAATCCCCCTTTGCCATCCTTCCTCACCTTTCTTATTCTCGCTTTTTTTGTCTTCTATCCACTTTTCATCTTAAGCGCAACAAATGTTCACGCACTGTACACGTCACAAGCCTCTACAATTAATTGTACCACAAAATTGTATAATATCTTACGCACACAACCGTAATATTACGGTCTGGTGAACATAGCTTAATGAATGTTGAATAAAATATGGAAACTGCATTATATAATGTTGGAACGTAGTATTACTGCTAAGAGAGAATTTCGTTATACGTATTGCAAAGAGAAGTTTCTTCTTAATGTTTCATGGAAAACATTTCAATTAACAGAACTGTTTTAAACTCATTTGTTACGAGGGTTAGACAATACTAATTGTCATCTGGTTCAAAACGTGACTGCATCGAAGAAACTTGTAACGATTTTGATAAACGAAAGTTACAATTCGTGTTTAAGGGATCGAATAGAAGCTTTGCAATCCATAATGTAAAATTATAATGACTTATAGAGAAAATGTTACGTTGTCTAAAAAGCTCGTAGCATTTTTTTTTAAATTAGTCGAAGATCAAGAACATTCTTCTTGGGTTTAATATAAACAATTCACGTAATAATTCTTTTTACCAGTTCCATTACTAGTTCAGAATAAAAAATACACATTTGTTAATATCAAGCAAATGAAACGTAAAGTCGATAAATAATGTTCTACTAAATATTATTTCAAAGTTACTTACCACCATAAAATTCATCTATTAACGTGGAAGACACTTACCTGAAACAAATAAAGAAATAAGTATTTAAGCACGTCTTTGTTATTTCTATTCTAACTTTGTATTGTGCTATCCTATAATATTTCATATTTATACGTTCCTTCGTATCTCTCTATTCTCTATCTACATTTTTCACAATTTCATATAAGCGTGGCCAATTTTCGCATATATTTGACTACAAAGCCCTCAAAAATCTCAGTTACTATCTCAACCCGTTTTTCATATCTTTTCCATTTCATTTTCTCCGTTCTCATTTTCCTTTACTTTCAAAAAAACAAAAATCATACTTTTGTAATCCATTTATATCTAGATTTAAATAACATTGTATATATATATATAGAATAAATCTCTTTCATATTTATTTCTGATGTATTTCTTAATCAGATGTTATTGTATCTATATTAGAGTATCCTTTACCGAATATGTAATATGAAAAATTCACTTCGCATGATCACGCTAGCACAATATACGCAATAAACACGACAAATGTCTAAATCTCTGAAAATTAAGTGTGCTACGTCAAAATGGACGATTGAACGAAACAGACAAGACGAACGATAAATCCAGGCTATATTTTCCTTCTGCGCGTAGCTTGATGCCTGAACGTATCAGTCTAAAGGTTGGCGACAACCTATTCCCAAATCAATTTCAACGACAATGCAACCACATCAGAAGCCGCGTCACCCAGACGAGAGAGAGATTCCACCCTCTCAACGGGGTACAACGATATCCCTCATCCCTATATTTTGAGACATCATCTTGTTGAATTTCTGAAAATAAAGTTAAACCACTTGTCCCCCTCTTCTTCGAGAAATTGCCTGGCACGGCGACGATTTAAATGGAATCAGATCCACTAAGCATTAAACCCAGTGGTATTTCCATTAGAAAACCGAGGCGCGATCTAAGTAGCTTCGGGTCAAGAAGCTGTCTTCGACAGTTGTTGCTCGGTAATAACGTGTTGATTTCTGTGTATTTTCCGGAAAGGGATATGTTATTCTTATTAAATTGCTTTCTTAATTATATTTGGAAACCTATTATACATTTACTTTGATACTGGTGGTAATCTATGTTACTTTTATTCGAAATATATTGTTTCTATTGAATTATTTTCTTAGGTATATTTGGAAACTTATACACTAACTTTGATAGAGATAACCTATGTTACTTTCATTAAAGATATATATTGTCCTTATTAAATTACTTTCTTAATTTCACTTGGGAATTTATACATTCGAGATAGGCGTGTTATTTTTATTAAAGAGATATATTATTTTCATTAAATCAGTTCGATGATTACAAATTCTTATTATTTATCAATTGTTTATCAAATTAATATTTAGTTCTTTATCCAATGTTCAATCTCCTAGCTTTTTTATTACATTTCAAGGGATTCATATTTGTTCGCGAAACGTATGAACGGAAGGATAGACGCAACATCGTTGCGGAAACTACGAAAGAAACAAATGTTCCTGATGATCGATTTGATCATAAAGATTACTCGACACGGATAATAATGTAATCTTTATTGTTAATTGAATTAATTGAAATTAACTGGTCACGACATATTGACGTTTACAAAAGATTTTATCGCAACCAATTATATCATGTTAACAAAGTACAACAATATGGAATAACGTGACAGGTGGTGTCGACTAACGGAGAAACGTAAATTTACGATTAGTAAACAGGTAATCAGGAGGACACGAAATTGTTTGAAACGTACCTATCACGATTTATTTGCGACGCTGCAATTAAAAATTCAACGCTGGTTCACGTTATCGCGCATTTAGAGTGAAAATACGAGGCGTGCGTGTGAGAACCGCACCTTCGGTGAGCCATGAATCGCAGATAGGCTATCGATTAACCGGCAGCATTAATAGCTAACGGCATACTCCCGTTAACTGCTAATTGTTCAGTCCGGTAATCTCGATTGTTCGCGACAATGAGGCCGAAAAAACCGTGCAAACCGTTAAGTAAATTTCCCAATAGTAACAGCGGTATCTGTGTTAGATATTTACGCGCGATTGCACGTTACAGGCATTCGTAGTTTCGCTATAGGGATCGATCTAATGGCGGTGGCGGTGGCTCGGTTTCATTCCCAGTCAGAAGAAAGCAATATTGTTTGAGAAACGAACGTGTGTTTGCCATGGGTGAAACCAAAAAAAGAAAAAAAGAGAAAGAATAAAATAAAAGTTGAATGCCGTGTGTATGAATATCGATCGATAGTTTTCAACTTGTATACGTAGACCACTGGTATAGATTCTGAAAACGCGCGACGCGCATTGTTGTCTGATGCAACGCGTCAACGATGAGGACAGCCGGTGAAGAATTAATCTCAGTGATAGAAGACTTTCCGCGGCTGGGAAATATACGCGAGAAGGAAGAAAAAAAGGATGGAAAACAGATTGAGAAATAAGCGGATAGTTGGATGGAAAAACGTACAGATGTGAACAAATACGAACAAATTGATAAATCTTAAACGAATGAAGATTTTGGAAGCATCGAATGTAAGTAAGTATGTCGCTCGGTATTTGTGCAGAATTTATCCTAACGTTGGGAACTATTTAAATACTTATATACCAATCTGTATCTGATATATTAATATCCATAAAAATTTCGGTATAACGTATATACAAATATGTATATATGTATCATTGTACTTTCTTCTAAATCTCTTTTAGTTTATCAGAAATTTCCCTTATATGGAAATTTTTAGTAAAAACGTCTTAGATTTGTAAAACGTGTAAGAGGGAAAAGAAAACCTTAAGGGTAAAATAAAAAAAGTACACAAATAATTTCGTTCAATTTAATTAAATACGATTTGATTTATATTTCATCACAATCACATGCACGATATGCTTCCTTTGTTTGCAAGACAATCCTATAATAGCGCAGCTTTTCTTGAATTCTATTTCCACTCTCAGGCTAACAGTTTACGAGCGATTGCACTTTTGCCGCCGTCTATTGGGAAATCAGACAACGCTTGTACCGACCAGACATCAAAGAGAATTTTTATTGTTTCCTAGGTTCGGAGATATCGATATTTAATGAAGAATCGTTAAATAGTGAGAGTTCGTGTCAGATATAAAACGAATCATCCATATAAGTTCTATAATTCTTTGATATTTCCCTTCTGAAAAACTTGCAACAAAAGAAAGTTGCCAATGAAAGATTAAATTACAATATACTGAAAAAAAGAAAACATAAAGGAACACATCTGAACTGGTTCTCGGATTATTATGTTTTCTATATACACATAATATCACGTGTATAATCAGTACACGAGGCTCGTCACGCATTTTTTATTTAAATATGACCCGAATTTTGTAAGTTTAATGCTAGACCAGCAATGGAAAAAGAACGATCAGGCAAACCAACGATACATTATTACTGCGCGTTACTCAGAACAAGCGTTTTACTGTTTCATTACACACACGCTCATGTGAAATTATGTAAAATGTAGACCGTGAGGCAGTGACCATCCCTTCCGTGCTTTATTCCTCTCTCTCGCTCGTTCCTTCCTATTCTCGTTCGTTTCTATCCCCCTCCCTCCCTCTTTCTCCCTTCATCGTTCCTTCGCACCCTCACTGTTTTTCTCCATCTCTCTATAGGGCTGTCGTAGCATACGTGACATCATGGACTACAAGAGACAAAGAGAGATAGAAAGTGGAAAACAGAAGTTCGTAAGAGAAGGGCTGAAAAGAGAGGCGAGACGAGGCAGCCACCTGTATAATTTCCTGCGTTCCACGTAAAATATCCCACACGGCATTGGGCGTGAGGCGCATATTATAAACGCATTTATAACCGATCGCAATCGACGTTAATTGATGCCGCCGGCAATGATATCGTGCCCTTTTTTTTTTATCCTCTGGCCTAGTCGCTTCTTTCCTTATATTACATTCTTCCTGCTCGCTCAAGATTATGACATTCCTTTTTACTCCTATTTCTCGATCTTCTCTCTCACGCTGCCTGCGTAGCTCCACTACACTTTTATGGCTAAGCGATCAAAGAAATTTCTAAGGGCATTACGTCCCAAGACTTTGCAATCTATGTAATTTCCTCGTCATTTTGAATTCATGCGATTTCATCCGTGGACGAACCGCGTGTATGCTCTGCGAAGAATCACATGCAACGCAAAGTCATGTATTTTGAAATCTTGTGGAAACGATAAATAGGGAAATGTTGAATAAAAAATAGCAACTATTAACATTTTCGATAGATCCGCAAAATTTATGATTCCTTGTTAAAGGTTCTCGTGAGATATAATTCTCGACACAAAAGTTGAAACATATTTACACACATGAATATATAAAATATGTACGTACTTTGTACATAATATATGTACAGATAAATAAATGTATCTGTCCATTATTATTCGTTATCATTAAACAGTTGTACGATGAATTGTTTTTACTGAAACACAGCATTCCAGTTGCTGCAAAGCGGATAAGTATCGATTCTGGAATTATGTGATCCTAAAATAATTATAGAGATAAAGAAACATTGAAAATTCATATATTAACTACACTTTCAATACTTTCATCTTCTCTTTTTATTATCGATTGAAACTTAATTCGATAATGCAAACCGTCACAAGTATATACAACCTTTGATGTTTAAGAAACATAATCGTTCCTTTCAGAGAACGCACATAAGACTGCCAATATAACGCATTCCTTCCTTGGAATTAATCAAACTGTTTAGATATTGCTTCCTGGAATTTTATAACATAACCCATTCCTGTGTGAATCAAAAATATGCAACGCTATATTTATACGAAATTCATCCAGCAAATACAATAATTACATGAAACATCGTATCAATTATTAAATAAATTTTCTAGTCGATGAAATTTGGTTGTATAATTGTATACAGATGCTACAGCAATATTTGCTATTATTATGAAAAGATTCTAATGAAAACATTTTATTACATTAGCAACGATATTCATAATCTTCTGACGTATAGGTGAATGTAGTTACATAAAGTCAAACATTCGCCGTATGCCAAAGGCAACTATACCAAGTAAAGTTACCGTAGACATTAAAATTTCACGTTAATTAACAACTCTTATTCAACATGGAATAACTTGATATCTTTGGGTTAATTCACATTTTTCTGTACTATTCTTTTATTCAATGCGCTCTGTTTAGGAACAAATTTCTTTTATTCTAATAACTTTATAAGGAGAGAAACTAAGATAGTCATGCTTGACCCTTTCAGGATCAAATTTTTCGTTTTTAGTCTGTGAGAAAAATTATTTTTTATTTCATTAATAGCGGTAACGTGCCATTCAGGTGGTTTTGTAAAAAGAACATATTGTATTCCAATTCTAGATAAGTTTTACTGAAAACAAATAAACTTAGTAATCAGTTTAGTATATACTTTAGTCTTTAGTATATGATTAAGAGAACTTGCTAAATCAAGCGTGAAAGAGGAAAAAAGAAGTATTAAAAACATTACAGTTATTAAAATTTAATACCGTTTGTAATATGCTACTGTATAATACATAGATTTTATCAAAAATCACTATACAATTCCAGTCCGCATTGCAAATGACACTTAGTATATTTCACATTATACTGCAAATTTGTTTGACATAAAGCGAAATTAATAAAATTCAGTAACTGTATAATATTCTAGTTTTCCTTAACTTAATTTTCCTTAGCTAGATAGCAGAAGATAGATTCTCTATTTTAACGAATTTAAAAGAAATTTAAGCACATACAACTTCTATTCAAGAGAGAGAAAGGAAGAGAGGGAGAGAAAGAGAGAGTACTAATTTTTTGTTCTATCTATACTTTCTTGTCTACAAAGTGCTCAGTTTTAATGGATCGTGCAAGATTTAACATCAAAGAACTGTGAGGCCCAATTCAGTCTTAAAATATCTACTCTTTCGGTTACTTAAGGCGTAGTCACGTCAAGAAGCTAGTCGAGCACGGATATAGTTCCTTATCACTTAATTAAGACATTCCTATTAATTAAAATTTTATGCTCGTACTAGCGTGTACTTGCTTGCACAAGCAGCGGCACAAAGTTATCGACACTAGGTATCTATGGGGTTACTTTTACAGTTTTAACGATTCGCTGATAAGTCTCTGCTCTCAGGTTGTCAAAGCAAGTTTTAGTCCTCATGGACTTCCGCCAACTACACGAATAAGGGACGAAGAACAAATGCCTATCTTTGTTCGGAACAAACGTGATCACGTAGAATCATATACGCGCAAGATTTACTTTTAGGTAAATCTAGAACAAAAGATTTTGTAGCTTATATTTTATAAAGTTGCGAAAGTTTACGTGAAAATATACTGAAGCTGGGTTCCAACGTACGTTTAATTGTGATTTGTTTAATGTAGTAATACAAGGAGACACGAAGAAAATAAGATTAAATGAAATTAAAATGTTTTCGGGAAGAAATATGCAGGCAAACAGTAAGATGACATATATTTCAAAGATTATGGACGACATATGATGGGTAATAATGGTACAATATCTGGAAAGAAATAACGAGGAACTTTCTCTTGTGTTATATTTCTCAATACCGCTTCTTTCATCGCTATAAAGTAAATAATTTCATGCTTGGTTCACAAAATTTCAAATTCTTCTGAGGCAAATGCGAAGAAAATATTAAGAGAGACGCATAATCATGAAAAGGGAAGATAAATTAAATACTTTCTGAAGGCTTTAATAACATGTAACTAGTTAACTTCAAACATATTGGATTTTGAATTTTCATTTTATATCTCAAGATCCGATACAGAACACATGTCCGACAGTATAATATTCTATCTTATAACTTTAATTATAATAAATATGAAACATGTGAAACACCAATAAATATTTGTTATTTGATGCATTTAAATCATCCTTCGAATGGTACAAAAACCTGAAATTGAAATCGTAAATTAAAATCGTAAATAGCCTATCCTTGAAGTTCAATTTTTATTGAATAGAATGCCTGGAAAACTAGGAAGAGAAACGCTTTTAATGCGATTGCTCTCGACCGAAATAACTTTATAGGTGGTTCCGGTACGAAAGCCTAAAACGAATGGACGAACGAGAAAGTTAATCGACACGCCATCGAACTCGCTGGTAGAGTTAAATTATCCATTTTTCATAAGAATTCAATTAAAATCGGTCGTCTGATGGTACAGATTTTCGAATCTATTTCAGATAAGGAGCCCGAAAGAATTGTCTATTAATCATTCAATGTAGAATGAGTTCGAGACAGAAGTTTATTTATTGAATTATTTCTATACTCGGTGGTGATCTAGATTCTTCGGTATTTGGACTTCCGCTTCCTTTTCACTAATATTAAACACTGTTTTGTTATTTTTAATCTACAATACTTCATCTGTTGTACTGTATTATTATTATTATTATTATTATTATTATTATTATTATTATTATTATTGCTATTATTATTATTGTAATATATAATTCCTATCGCTTAATCCATTGTTCTGTGAATTAAATTTACGCCAATATCAGATATAATTATTATCGAAAAAATCGTTGTACATAAACGTAAATGACGATAGTGAAGACACGTTATTCTGTCCAGAAACGAATTTCCTGTGCCAAGATTGGTTGAGGTTAACTAAATAATTAAAAATAATTTATGAAAGAGATCTCATACATTTATTCACAATTGTGATTAACGCATACTTTTAAATCGTCCCTGAATTTAAAAAAAAGTAAACATACACACATATGATTATCTGATCTCAAATTGATCATAATTCATAAAGATGTAACGAAGATTAATATCTTTCAAGTAGTTAAAGAAATAAGGAAATACTTTGTAAATTATATTTTTTATTCGAAGAATTCATAAATGACTTTAACAATGGAAATGTGAAACATAAATTTTAAAAGCTTTCAACCCGTAAGGAACAATTTGTCCATTGAATTAATATCTTTTCCAACATTTTTGCGTAAACTACATTATTTTTATTCGAAGAATTCATAAATGACTTTAACAATAGAAATGTGAAACATAAATTTTAAAAGCTTTCAACCCGTAAGGAACAATTTGTCCATTGAACTAATATCTTTTCCAACATCTTTGCGTAAACTACATTTTTAAGTTCGTAAGTATTTCTGCACATTGAAAAATAACAAGAAAAAGTAGCAAGTGCAAAGAAAGTACAAACTATTGTTGCAAAACTTGTACAAAACTTCAAATTTGTATCATTGTTTGAAACTTTCTTCCCGGCAGTGTTATAAAGTTTACGAGTTTTGACCGTTCAGGGTCATTCCCGAAGTAATGGTGAAGGAGAAATCAACCCCCTTACAGCTGCTCGGCCATTTACCGTGTACAGTTGCAGAATTCCCGAGGGGCATGATGAGCTAAATGGAATGCTCCTCGACTAGATACACAAAGTTGAAAAAAAGAGCATTGAGACAGACGAAACAGTAGCGGTTACCCCTCAACAGTTCTGATTAGTGAAAACTCGTGAACTCGGCTGTTCTCTTGTTCGTCACTTCCGTCAATAATGTTTTAGCCATATTTTTCTTTTTAATCAACTTTATACGATAGTTTGATTATATCGCAAAATCGAAACGAAATTTGTTACAAACGCTTTTCTTAAACATGAAAATATTTGTATCTAATAAGGACAATGAGAGGAATGGCTTAATAAAAGCTGAATTATATGTCGGGTTATCGTTAGAATTTAAGGCGCGTAACAATTCTTCATTTAAATTAGCCATTAGTTTTGTACAATAGAGATTATATTTATAGGTACAAAAAGATGACTTTTACAAAGTTTAACGAACAACCGTGGTGTTTAGACACGCAAGATGCAATTGACAATGTTCTTGAGTTCGATAACGAAACCACGGTTAACGGGATAACTCTTTACTAAGCGTAAAATACGTTTAAGCACAAAATACGATTGCTGGAACGCTCGGTATAAACTGCTCGATGTGTAAATTTTCAAGGCGATCGCACGAATAACAGACTGATGAAAATTTTCCTCTCTTTACAATTGCGTTCGTTTGCTTAATACTCGTTAGAAGCACCGAGAAAGTTCCAATCGCCGTTGCTAGGTCGTTTCTGCCTGGAGTTTGATTATTAATACAACGTGTGTCCCATATTGGCACCTCCGAGGTAAAATCACACGTGGCTATGATAGAATGTAGGCTAAAGTATTAGAGGATCTTTCCAAAATTTCAAAGGAAAGGCTTCGGTTTCCTTCCATCTCCGACATATATATGAACTGAAATTAACCTAATCAATTCGATTTTTTATTAATTTCTGAATTTCATTTCATAAGTAACTGTTAAATTTAATCTTTGGTCGTAAAAGAATAATTAACTTACTTGCATCAGTTTATTTGTCATGAGAGAGTGATATAACTAGTAGTCAATTCTACGATAAATTTAAAAGATAGTGTTCGTAATATTATCAGTTTTCTCTACTTTTCAACTTATGAAATCGATCAATATGGTGTTTAAATGGTTTGTATCAAACCATTGTAGGTTTATTTCACACACTATTTCTGTAAACGAATTGTGTGATTCCAAAGCTAGAAAATTTCAATATTTAGAAATTAAACAGCATCTGAAGAATAGGGTAGAATTGCGTACACAATTTTAATTTATTTAGTTATTACGCGAGGCGTAGAGGAATTAATCTTTTTGATGTTAAAATATGTATATTCTCGCAGTGAAATATTTTACGGTACGCGCTACGTAATGCTACGTACTAATCCAATTGAATCTTATTTCTGCCCTTCGACGATAAAAATGGACACGAAAAGTCACATCTCCTGCTCTGTACTGGGAAACAATTTCAAGATTCAATACATTGTCAATCAATCTTAGATTACCAAAATTGTTCTTATTTTTGGTTCTAGAGTATGTAAAACACGTATTCGTATATCTACATAATTAATAATCAACATCTTAGTAAAGAAATCTTATCTTTATAAGTTTATTTATCACAAGGAAATAGCATAAACAATTATAAATTGCAAAGAGAATTTTTTAAAAAATGTGTATAACTGTCATTCTTTTAAGCATTCTAATCTATAGAGTCGGTCCAGCATGGGTTCTGGTCACAGATATACTAATTAAATCTAATATGTATCAAGCTATGATCACATACAACTTTATGTATAAATACAATTATCTGATATAATCATTATAAATTACTTCGCACACCTCGATACTTCTTACTTTACTTAAGATTCCACCGGATGAATCGATTGCAAATACTTGAAGTCAATGAAAAAAAAAAATGACCGATTCGTATGGAACATTCATACTAGACGCCAGGGACTGGAAAATTTGTCAAAGTGGAAGTCACGCTGTTTCGGAAGGAAGACAGAAGAAAAGGAAAAAGAATATGATTTCTAGGTAACTTTGGAAAAGGATTGGAATGAAAACCTTGTAAAAACTTTTACATCGCGGGACGAAAATTGCATTGCGATGGGAGGCGAAGAGGAAGAGGCAAGATGAAAGTTGAAAGCTCCCAGAGAGGTAACTCATCCCGTTTCGCGTTTCCGCTCACTCGGTTGTCCTTAACCATCCTTTTCGCTTCATCAAACTCGCCACGCATTCTCGAACTCGAGAATGAGCTCGCGAACTCTCGAATCCGATATTTCGTCGCGTTACGGACTTGACTGGAGGTTTTCCATCCCCCTGCCACGAAAAAAGACCACTCACTGGTCTCTGGCTTTCATTTATACCGTTAACCGCTCGCAGAATTTGCGGTCAGAAAAAGAACGCTTGAGAAACGAAAAAAGGGACGAACGTTGCTGCTTCCTGGACTAAAACCTGTGCTTCTCGTAACGGTAAACGAGCAATTCGATTTATTTGGTAACAACTGGAAAACTAATGCTGTATATACTCGAGTCTCTATTAAATGATAGAATCTTGGTCTTGTACGGCGAAAGAAAGGGATTATTTTCGCGTTAGAGTACAATCTTGTACCTTCGTACAGTAAATATTAGCAGGTTTGTGATGTATGAAACGTTCGATTTTATTATTAATTTTGAGAATCTCTTCTTTCGATATAACAAATTTGAAGCAAATATAACGAATGCTATAATTTTTAAAACAAACAAATCTCTCTTTTAGAAATGATAGAAAATTCGATCTATAATTTCAACTGAATATGAGTCACGGATGACAATCTATCACAATGGTTGATGTAATTGCAAACAAATGAAATAGATGAGCCAAGAATCTTTTCTTTCAGATATGATTTCACAGTGAAATATGAATCGTTTCACGGTAAAGGAATTCGCGTGAGCGTTAATGAAGTACAGCCCTGTGATAATAAAGCTGAACGTTAATGTAATTTAAAACCACTATTAATATTCGATTGCAGTAAAAGGATTAAATTCACTTTGTAATTCATATTACGACCACAGTTTTCTTGAATCTATAATGCAGCTTGAAGCTAGAATCACGAAACGCAGCTATTCTTATACAAGGATTTAGTTTTACGACTAATGCATACTCATTATGGCAAGCTAAAATTATCTCCACATTATAACGTTAGTAATCTACATTTTTCTTAATCAACAAAACCAAGATCTTTCATTTCGAAAAACATTTGTCACCCAGCAAGAAGACATTTAACAAAGTTGAATTTCTCCAAAAAGTAATCTAAAAAATGGAATTTAGCGTTATTTATAGAAGGCCAATTGTCAAATGATAGAACGAAACCCAACACTGGATTTGTTATTAAAATATACGGATATCATGTAAAAATATAGAGACTAACATAAGAATTCTCGTTTATGGCGTCATCGTGTATTGTGAAACACCTTGTTTGCGAATGCAAAGGTATTAATATTTAAAAATTATGAATTAACGACGAACCAAATTCTATTAGTCTAATTAATCTCGTTTATAACATTTCAACAGCGATATATAACTTCAATATGATCCTCAAAAAAGTTCAGTAGCGTTGGAAATGATTTAAACGATCGCAACTCGCTTCAAGACCTAAACATCTTGCACTTCGGGATATTAGTAAAAAAAAAAGTGACATTCTAACGATCATTCTACAAAAAAACGAAATCTAATTACACCGCCAGCAGCAGTTAAATCGCCGCAAGTCAAGCTGCAGATTCATGTTTTCGCCAGCTGATTTATTCGGCCCCTGGCAAAGGTCGAAGAAATCAGCAATTTAACAGGAAATCTAATTGTGTTGGTTGCCCGGTATAATGCAAAATAGTCTACATAGTTGGATAAGGGAAAGTGAAGGAAGTAACGCGCGGATAGGAAGCATCTTTCCGGAAATGTTTTTCCAAGCGTGATCCCGCGTCGCTTGGTGTCCCCACGAGCGAGATAAATGAGCCAATTTTCCAAGGCTTAAGTCACTGGCAATATTGCAGGCTGCACAGGAAGCTCCGAGGGCAACCCTCCGTCTTCTTAGATCGGTAGCGTTTAATGTGTCGCGGGATGCGATGTAGATCTCTCTTTCCGCGATGCACACACTGCGCTGCAGTGAAACCACGAATGCCTAGCACCCACGTAATCTATGCTCGCCTGAAGCGCGAAGATGAAGAGCGCGGGATAATATTATAGTTTCATTGGAGCACCTGAGTCATATTATGGCCGCTACCAACCGACTCCTGACGCTGCTTTGTTCCATTATTTATCTGGATTGCACACTAGACGATCTCTATTTTCATATACATTCGCTACTTGATATCTCGCGGTTTTGACCTTCGCTCCTTTGCTCTATGCAATTTCGTAATGTCATGTGTTCGTTCGATTTTTCTGGATCTGGGTGCAAGTCACTACGAGCTTATAGGAAAGCTCGAGGACCGATACGTTCGAAGTGGCGTTTTGGAAGAACCGGTAACAAAATGAAATTATTTTAGAAGTACGTATTGCTTGTCTTGATACTTTTAGTTTCTTACAAAATTTACTCGGACTGTAATTTTGAAATAATGGTATGAAGTATAATGAAAATACGTAGAACGTAGCAGTTTTTCCTTCGCTAAACTTGATCACTACAAGATAAAAATGATAAAACATACATTTTTTCCTAATTTGTTGAAAGGTATGTCCCATTATCTGAAGCTATACATTCGATCTCTATTCTTCCAAGTGTTATCAGCAACACATGAAACACTTCTAGTAGCTTATACTTTATCTTTTTTCTCTTTGTTTCTTGCTTGCTTCTGTACTTCATTTCCATCCATGAAAATATTTGAAAAATTGTCTCCTCCTCGCAAATAGTTTCATATTATCGACAAGTTCTTTGAATTTTGTTATTAAAATTTCTGGTTCACTACTTTATAAAATTCTTGCAGTCGTATAATTACATTACGATCATTATAAATTGATTAGTACGAACTGAATATTATATCAAGGAAGAAAACTTTTTCTTTGTTTTTGTCGATGAAAATACTTGAGAAATTATCTCATCCCGTCAACTTTGTCCGTAAAATTCCTGGTTCAGTAGTTTATAAAATTTTTGCAATTTTACAATTGTTATCTAAGGAAATGATTGTACTGAAACTTGAAATTATTACAAGCGTTCCAAATTGATTAATACAAAATGAATATTACATCAGGGAAGGAAAATCTTTCTACCTGTTAGGCGCTATGTTTCCTTTGGTACAGATTGCGTTTATCTGTATCAGCTTGAACAAGTTTCCTTTAATAAAATAATATGAATTGCACCATACGTTCCACGTCTCTAGTTATTCTATACTACAATTTGCCCGCTTATCTTTCCACTTATCTCGAGAGACCCAGGCTCTTCGTTACGTTCATACCGGTACATGTTTCGTTTCGTACAAGGATTATTATCCACCAACGTTCGCTTCTCAAAACGAGAAGACGATGAGTGTTGAATAATGTTATGAGCTCGTTGAATCACCCGAGTCACGTTACGCGGTACTTCAGAAATCACCGAGTGCTTTGTTTTGCCGCTCTGTTGCATTGCAGTTCAACAATTTATTTCATTGATCTACCTACTAGTATTTCGTTTCGTTAGAAGAAGAAAAGATACCACTATTACTTTCTTCCGAGAATCCTTTCCACCGTAATTTCCAATATTTTCTAGTTATTACGTTTGGACCGTAAGTACCATACTGTTATATAGCTTAGTATACGTACAAATTGCAGAGAATCGATTTTTATACAACGGTTATACGTTTTCCTTTTTAGGTATTACATAAGAAAATGCAAATTCGATAAAAATATATCATTGTCAACTCTCAAGTATCTAAATAAACCAAACCTAAATCCAATAACTTAGTACATGACACGAATTTCTTGATCTCTATATATAATCGAATTATTGATAAAATTTTACAAATTATTACGAAGTACCTACAAATTTCCTTACACGATTGGAACAAATTTACTAATAAAACAAACGACATTTTTTACACAGTATTACAACGTATTTGACGTAACATTGCAAAAATATGAAACGGAAATTTACTACCTACAGCTCGTCATTCGTCGATTCATTAACCCATTGAAGGCCAGGTAATACAACAGTTTATTTCAATAAATCAAATCATAGGATAAAATCGCAAAAGGCTTGGAAAAATAGAGACGAAGAAATTATAAGGCGAATCCTCGGAACTCTCTCTAACAGTCGCAATATTAAAAAAAAAAAAATAGCATTCGATGATACAAGTTGATTGCGAAAAATTGAAACAAAATCCTGCTTAATAGGCTAATATTATTAGTTAAGAAATTACTGTATTCTAAAAAAAACCCTGGTTTTCTAAAAAAAAAAAAAAAAAAGAAATTGGGCGATTGTGTGGAACGTCATAGACCAGAACCTAACAGATGCATATAAATAAGAAGGAAGTATTTGTCACTAGGAAAGACCCACTTAACATTCTTCGAAGTTGACTTTACGAGGCCGCGGTTAGCGTCGGAATTCCTAGGGAATCGTCAAGTCGCTTCACGTAGAACTCGATTTATTTCTCTCATATAATCGAGCCGCGAGGTTGCTGCTAGCATGTAAAAGTGCAACGGAGGGAAGAAGAAGACGGAACGGTGAAGGACGAATACACAGGTGGAAGGAAAACAAAGTGGAAAGAGAGAAAGCCTAGGAATACAGAGATTGGATCGAGAGTGCGTCCTGGTGCGTACGTGTTGGTTTGCTCTTTATGAAAGGCGAGTAGCTAAACCGCTTTCGATTTGTAATCCGGACAGAGACGCATTCGTTCCTAGATTTAAAGACGAACCTCGGCAAGTAAGAGAAGAAGATACGGAGGGGCGAGAAAAGAGGGGCGAAAAGTCAGAATACTAAAAAGAGAGGTACAGCGGAGGAAGCGTAGAGCAGCCGAGAGAAGAGATATCACCGTGGCATTTCGATTCAAAAGAGCAATAACGGTTGAATCCGATTTGCTCGCTGCCTCCTACAATCGACCACCTTCCTTTAACTAGCTCTACGTTTATCGCATAAAATATATCGTTTTCCTTCTGCGTGTAAGAATATATCTTTATACAGACAGGTACTAGTACGTGCATATATTATAACATTATTGAAATTTATCATCAACCTTGGTTATTATTCGAACGACGTGGCAACTACTACAGAAGAATTTCTGTGACAGAGTTAAAAAGAAAGTACACCGGTACAGGTAGATATATTTGTTATATTTGATTTCATTGGATTGAGTATTTAAAATAAGGCGTATATATTAAATTTTAGCGTTATATATACAACGAGGAATGTGATATAGAATATACGAGATATATGAGATATAGAAACACGGGAGATCTGAAACAATAAAATAACGAACCGAGTACATCATGATATAAAAATGCAATGAAATCATAAATTTAACAAAAATACGATGAATTATCTGTATTAGATTAATGCATTTGATTTATTTTATGGATACACTGAGAATATGAAAAGTAAAAGAAAGAAGATTTACAATACTCTCAAAGAAATACCATTTCAAATTTGTTACTATCTCTCTTAACTTTCATTAATAATAGTACAATTTCTGTTTGTTTATAACATGGACTATATATATCGTTTCAATCAAAAGGAATATTATCCTGCGAAAGAAACGTATATTTGTTAAATATGTACATATCAAAATTTTTATGTCCATGGCTGCACAACGATCGTTTTTCTAGACGGAAAACGAAAACTAAAAATATACAGTATAGTTGCACGATATTAAATCTTGACGGGACGATAGCACACGTCAGTGACATAAAAGTTTTTTCAACGTACCACTATCACGTACAGGCTGGTCCTTCCGTGAATTAAAATCTCAGACGTGAGTGAGCTTTCACGCTGCATAGTATGTGCACTCCACGCGTCAGAGATGCGCATCGCACCTAGACCAAGTGTCATCGACGCGTCGTGTTATACGTCTGGTGCATTCAGTTGAAACTATATATCGTCGTACAGTTTTGTTTCCTTTTTTTTTCTTTTTTTTTCATTTTTTAACAGACAACTTCATGCAATTTTTCGCTCAATGGAAACAATCGTCTCAACATTTTTCCTCAGATTGCGTTTTAACAAATGAACTTGCTTATTATCGAATTATAGTTCCTCGTTTGCGTATGATTAAAATTCTGACAGAAATCGTGGTAATTCTTTTTAACATGATTTATGTAATGTTGTTTTAATTACACGAAAGGATTGCCAATTTAATTTCTTGCTTCTGAATATATTAGTTCGCAATAAGAAGAGTTGAAAACCTTCGTCGAGCAACATGAAAAATCACGGCAAATTAGAAAATAAGATATTCAATATTTTGCGTAAATCGTGTTTAACAGTGAAAGTTTATAGTTGGTAAAAATGCAAAGAAATATTCATTTCGCTTGATCCATAAACCTAAAATAAATATGTCTGATAGATCTAAGACAATTTTGAAAAAACTCTAGAAAATTCCATATAACGTATTCTATCGAAAAGATATTCTATCAAGTTCTACCAATTACGCTATGAAACAATTTCTCTGTATTTTGTAATTAAATTTGCACAAAAATTTAATTTATTTAAGTTTATCGATCTGTGTTGCTTGGAGACAAAGCCTCCAAGATGTGCTTTCACTACACCGTACGTGCATATCGTCAAAGACTATAGCAAATCGACGACTCAATCCAACATTCTCCGTATTTCACCGAATCATAAACGAAACTTTCGCATTGAGCTCGTATTGGAACAATTGCCTTCCTGACTTTCAACCTCGAAGGTGCACGTGCGCCAATTTGGCAACCAAACAGAGACGATGAGAAAGGAAAAGAATCGTGAGAAATAGATACATCTAGCTGGCCAGACGGAGAAGGCGGAATGTGATAAACGGAAAGTTATAAGTAAGACAGAGAGAAAGAGACAGACAAGGGAAACAGACATAAGGAACAGTACGTTACGTGGAATAAAATGGATGACAGAAAGCATTAATCAAAAAAGAGAAGACGATGATGTTGCATAGGTTCGCAAGAAGTAAATAAATATCTCATTTAATGATTCTCCGTATCATTAAATCTCCGTTTCTTAGCATGCGCGTTGCTTTATTCGAAATTGAATAACGATATCTTATTGTTTAGCAGCGTCTGAAATGAAATATAAAGATATTTAGAAAAGCTGTTCCTTTGAGATGGTTGATGCGAAATGATGATCAATTAGCCAATCTAGCTGTTTCAAATATTCATTTAACCTTCGTCTACAGATATTTGATATAATATGAACTTAAATGTAAACATTCAAACCAATTATATTAGTGAATTATTGTAATATTAATCTAGGAATATATTTCTATTTATTATATTTTATAATCCACAAAAATCTGTCATTTTTATCGTTTATATAGAAATAAATACATTACGAATAACTTTACGAATTAAAAAATCACAGAAGTCTAACATTGTGATGAGAAATATAAAATTTATCTCATTTGCTCAACTTGCCAATTTAATTCTATATTCAAATAATATAACTACTACATATAATCGAAGATATATAAAAAAAAGGAGTAGAGTGTTTTAAATAATGAAGTATCTGACAGTAAAGCAACACGAGACAGATTTTAATCTTGCTACAACAAAAAGCTATCAGTAATGAAAATTCGTAGTGGTATTCAGTGAACAATAATTAGCACAGAGGTTGCAACTTTAAAATTAAGTGTCGTAAATTTTAATGAACTCGGTTCTACCTGCTCGCATACGCACGTGACTTTCCGCGTTTGCGCCGGTATCTCGAAAAGATTGCTCCTCGAGACAGGAAGCTGGGAGTCGCAGACGTGCTACACTGAATCTGCCGTCGCTATTTCCACGGCAGTTTTCCATATCTTGTCGTTTTTTAATTTATTTTCCACAATAGTATGCATATAATTTTAATATTATTATAAGTGTGTATTATAAATGAAGTAATTTTACTATAAGCAAATTAATAGGTGATATACTTGATAATTATTTAAAATTATTATCAATTTAAAACCATTTTAAGTCTTACAATTTGTTATGTTTACTCTTATATCTTTTATGGGTTACTCATGTGAAATAATAAAATCGATACTTTATTCTTTTGATTTCATTTACTAGTTTTATTTCACTAGTTAATAACGTTCTAATTAATATTCCATCTTTCTAAATTTCTATTAGCTTGATTTCTGTTTGTTGATTTCTGTTAGCTTGATTTACCAAGTACCTCTAACAGTCTCGTTAATATTTGATTCAATACGCATAATCAAGTAGCATTACGCCCTCAATTATCTCTACAGCACATTACCGATTCTGTTACATACTATAAAACACACGCTTTAGTATTACGTGTACCCAATCCATCGTTCGTACATGGTCGAGACAGCTAATCTATTAATCAAAGTTGGCAAGATTAAATTTTATTGAAACATTTTAAAGTCCAACTTGAATGACAATATGGAGAGATAAAATCAATTGGCTTCTAGAGGTATCAAGAAAGAGGCACTGTCATGATAATATCAGGAGCTTGGAAATTATAGATTATTGTATATTTAGTAAGCATGTGCTACCTTATCTATTGGCATATCATAAACATGAGGTTATGTCACGGTAATTAACGAACGCGTTAGTCACATAGGCACCTGGGTCCCTTTTGACACCTCGTAATTGTTCCTGTGGTCAACGCAACTTCTATATTGATTATAGATTTCTACATGTGATCATTTCGATCAATTAAAAAGGGTATAGTCTATTCTTAAAATTGTGACATGGAAAGTAATTCTGTTATGTACACTATGAATTAGGCACATATTTCTCATAGTGGTGAATTTTCTAACCACGAATAGTATTTCACTGTAGACAGTGGTTTCAGAACAGTCAGAACTGCCTACAGAGATTCCAAGGAATATCATTCCACCAGTCATGACACCAACATCCTGAACCGAATTAATATTTGAAAGGAACGTCAAGCTCCGTAGAATGAGAATAAAGGAAGTGAAAACGTAACACAGAATCACGCTTACGATTGGAAATAATTGACGTGAATTACATATTTTTATTTCGAATGGTTTATTTTAGAGTAGATTTTAATTATAAATTAATTCGCATCTAATATTTCTCCATTCGTGCCTGGAGTTCTACTTCATGTTGCGGTAAATAAATTAATCTAGTGGAATTAATATGATGCAACGAGGGAGCGGTTCTGGTTCAGGAGAACATTATTCGTGTAATTTTTCGTACTAATTGTGGATGATTGCTTGGTTTATGAGGTAAATAGGATGTTAAAAATTCAGGTGAAACGATACTTTAAAAGGACTTAATCTCGTAATGATCATACAGAAGATACGCGAAATACCATTTCCTTTTTAGGATTGATAAATATGAAAATATTAAACCTTAGGGTCTAAGAACCTACATAAAAGATCTTGTCTGATCATGTATTTCTAATTCTACTGTATTCGGAACATACGGAAAACTGAGAATCATAATGGTGTAAGTTAGTCCACTGCTATTTTTCATAAAACAATATTTTCTGTTGATTATTATATAGAATTAATTATGTTTTCCAAGCTATGAAAATGAATCGTGGTAGAGTTCTACTTGCTGGAAAGCGTATTTAAGCTTCGTAATGACGAATAACATTTTTAATCCGTAAGTAGGTTAATTACAGCAAGTCTCTCTTTCTTTTAAATTACAGTATAACCACAGAACGTCATCGTGTTGAATTATTACGAAAAAACGAAAGATTAAATGATCTCTCGAATATATCCTTCAACTTCTCTTTACTTCTCTGTTGGTTTATTAGAGGAATACGGCTGGATGCACAAACAGAAATGAAGAAAATGCGCAAAATGCATCACGGTGAAGCTGCTTATTCGCCAGGACAACTCTTCTTGCCGTTTCGATCGGTTGATTATCACCTGGTGTATGTGCAAGCGCGCTTTAATCACTGAACCGATTTATGAGTCGCGGTCATGCGAGGATCCGCGATAGAACGATAGCAAACGCGCGTGTTTTGCGCAAGTATGTCTGGCGTATGCTTCGTTTTTCAATGAGGTTTATGCCGAACTTGAGCTCGTCATTCGTTTTTTATATGTCGTCTGATTTCACTTGTTAAAACCTGCGTTTAAAATGTATGCCATGAATAACATTTTTGATTCGTGAGTAGATTAATTATGTCAAATGTACCCTTTTTCTACACTACAGAAATTACAATTCGCAAAAAATATTTCTATGAACCCTTAAAAGATATGATGAAAGAAAGTCACCTTAATACTGTCAAAGAAGAAAATATTTTTATTTTCTTATTTTAGAAATCACTAAATTCAAACAAATACAATCTTTATTATCACTATATGCAATATTCAATGAAAAGTAAGAAAGTTATTGTTTTCAATGATTGAAACAAAATTCGCAGGAGATGCAATGTCACCCGTGATAAATTTTAACTTAACTTTCACTTAACCTTTCGATATTATATTAGAGAGATGGACGCTTTATTTAGTTTTTTTTTTAGACTTTATAAAATATGGAAAGTAACAGGAACTTCGAAATGTTTGTAATACTTGATCGAAATTAAAAACGTCCATCGAATACATAACTGCAAACTTTTTAGAATAATCACCACTGAGAAGCAACCAAAAAAATTTGTATGTAACGAATACACATATTTTAGTATATCATTATATACTTAATTTAATCTTTATTTAAAAAATAGATACACAGATACCTAAAGCTTTTTCATATCTACGGAGAATATCTATATCCCGTGATATTTTTGCGAGCAGTATTTATTTTGGTTTGGATTAAACGGACGTGAAACATCGTTAGCCTATAATATTCCCGGAGCGAAATTTTTTCATTGTCCATTGTTTCCGCGGAACGATGAAAATGTATAGAACAAACATAGCCTGCTAATAGCCGTCGTTCGTGTGTGCTCTTTTTAAATGTCCACTCTGAAAATTATCCGCGAACAAAGGCCTCGTGAAAATAGTGGAAAGAGATGCGAGTTTGTATTTTTCATTCGGCGAGCATCGTTCCTCTGGACTTTGTGTTTGAACGCATCGTTGACCTGTTACGAACCACTCTTGCGGAGACCGCATAATAAACAAAACTGCAAATGAGACTCTCGACTCGGCCCTTTTTTCTTCTCACGATGTTTCCCCCGCCCTCTCTTACGAACGAGTGACAGGGAGACTGGCGCAGACAAAAGGAAGAAACACAGCTCGAGGATACGTGTACCATTTGATGCAACGTTTCTTTCTTATTCTCCGTCATCATGCAAATTAAGTGCACTAGTTTCAATGAGATTCGCGATAAAGCATTTCGTTACTCCAGTGGAACTTTTGACTTGACTGGTGCGCGCTAAATTTTCTTCTCGATTTCAAGATTTGGTCGTGGAGAAAAGAGAATTTCGTCAGAGACGAATGACCTGACACATTTGAAATCTCACTCAGGTCTACTGGAAGATTTTAATTTGGCAAATAGCAGCATGAAATAGCAATAAGGGAAATTCATAGAAGAAATGTTCTAATAAAGAGACATTACCGAAATGTCTTACGCTGATTTCGATCATATGCCAGATATAGTTCTAGTTACGTCGATATATGTGACACGTACTCTTTCTATTATTAAGGGTGAAATCTCAAGTCTTCGTAATTCAGGATTAAAGTTACATTTTTGTGGAGCATTTTAGAAATTAGAAAGTGTGTGTATCTACTGTGTATCATCATTTTCTAGTTCCTTCGTCATTCCTTTCTGTTCAGCAGCCGCTTCTTTCCGTCGTATTTCTTTGTCTTTCGGCCGAAAACAAGAAATGTATGCTAAACTTATGCGGGTTCGCCGATAAATTTGCATACCAGATACTAGGTATTCGTAGCCGTGGAATAGAGCAAGCTGTGCGGTTACGATAACACGAGACTACCGGCGAAGATATGTACGATGTCTACATACGTAAACGTATCGAAACTCATGGTTCGATCGACATCGGTATATAGACTTCTGTTTTGGCACCACCGTTTTCTATCGTTTCGTCCATTTCGATTCACCAAACGTTTAACATTCTTCTCGATCTCTGCTTATCTGCATTAACATTTCCATAAAATAATTCTGGAAATACGTAGTTTCTCTCTTTCTCTTTCACGAATGATATGTTTTATTTCATGCACGCAATAACGACGAATTCCTTTCCAAGCAACCATTACTATTATAAACGCGACACAAATATTACAAATACGTATCCAACAAGCGTGTACTGTATGCTTGTACATTTGACAAATAACTTCGCTGATTGTTAAGAAATACCATACCTGTTACTTTATTTACAATATCTCACACGCAAAATTGTATTATTTAAAAAGGAAACGTTAACCAGGTAATTTGAATAAAACACGTTACAATGTCGTTAATATGTACATAATTATATCCTTAATTATTAATTAGCGTGCGTTTAGGGAGCTTTTCGTAGAAAGGATATATTTGAATATACACATATACAAAAGGGAAAAAAATGAAGCTGATTTCTAAATGAATTTTATATGAGGAACTGAAGTATTTAGTAGACGTATTTTATTGAAAAATGGCTGGAATTTCCTCGTGTTTGAATTGTTTTAGTCGTTAACAGTTATCGAGTTAGTTAAGCGTATACAATGGCTGGATATTGGTAATTATACTTTAAGACCAGAACGATAGGTATTATTAATTTGAGCACCAAACAGCCGCATTGCATTACGATTAACATTCATTAGTTTCCCATGCTCTTCGTACCATACACTAGAAAGTCGGATCTTGTTGCCATACAGGATATTGCGCGATGATATCAATCTATATCATTCGGTTATAAGTATTTAAGCTTTTACTGTGTACCTGTTGTAGTTCGTATAATTATAAATTTAATTATAATTTGAATACATATTCCAAATATTTGGCAACATAAGACCTTATAAATGAGATCCGATGTCGCAGTCAATTGCACTAGCTAGTTGAATATTATTTTGCATCCATTGCGTCCTTTCCCATTCTTTCATCCTATTTATGCCATCTCCAAAATCGTTCTACGATATTAAGTATATAGAAATTCTTACAAATTTGCAATAAAAAATATTTTGTTACTTCCAAAATTATTCTACAATATCATCATATAGGAATTCTTATAGATTTGCATTAAAAAGATTTTACATATCCTAGTTGCATATATACTAACAAAGATCTTACTCAAAATTTCAGTTATATATGCGATGAAGAAAGACCTTATTCCAAATACAAGCTATTTTATCTTACTTTAATCTATTCTGTACTTTCTGTCATTACTTTATGATGCATTTCTGTACTTTCAGTTATTACTTTGTAATATACTCCTTCTAAACAATTGAGTCACCACCCTACTATTCTATCCTTTAACCGGTGTTATCTTTATCTTACGATTCTTGAGTCATCATGTTCTATATCCTAACATCTTGAGTTTGGCCATTCTTATAATTCTCGCCCTTAAGTTTCGTTAAACACGATTTGTTCACACAATAATGTGTAATATTAATTTCAATTATTTACTAAATAATCTATGTACTAAAAGAATGTATGTAGCAAATAAAATTTAAATACATAACACTAGTACCAGTTCGATTAAGCTTCATTGTCCACTGTCACTGTCCACTTAGTTCTGTCCCCAACTGTACGGACATACAAAGTTAGCTATGTTAACACCTATGTTTCTATTGTTAGAAGAAATTGCAACGGAAGTAAAGATTGCAGAGAAACAATGGCGCGAATATCGTAGATATTGCGCACGGTCAGTTATCGTGGAAGTTCGATACCATTCGAAATATATGATAATGGTAGACGAAACAAGCACAATGGGCATAAGCGGTTGGATTGGATAAGTGTACAAATTCAGCGGGCCGTTCATGATTGTCACTAAGTTTTGTTCCTCTGGTTTGGTACAGTCACGGTGTAACAACGTTCGTGTTACCGCATCTCGTACAAGCTGTTCATTCTCGGTTTAGTCCTTTTGCGGGGAACATTCACAAGCAGGTTCTAAATTATTTTGCTTGAAACGTGGCTGCGCTCGGACATCTTTACAATCGTTTGATATTTAAATGCGTAAAATGACCAAAATTGAATCGGCATTTCAATTTATCGACATTTAATTTCGATATTTCACGTAAGAGAATTAATCGAATAAAACAAGACAAATTTGTCTGTTCTACTATGTATTTATGTCAAGTTTATAAGCTCGATCGCTTTAGTTGTAAATGAATAAATATGAACAAATATAATAGAAGAAATAGAAGAAGGACAGGTATGAATAATAAAATAGTACATTTCGAATTAATGCGCATATCTGTAAAAGAGTATCAATTCCTTCTTAAATGGTATAATGCGTTGATTTATAATCTTCCCTGAAATTGCAACATGAGAAAAGAAATGAAATTTCCAGATGAAAATTCTACTAGGAATTACGAATAACCGACGATAAACACGGAAATGAATCCTGTGAGTAGCAGGTGGTGAAAGAAATCGGAGATTTAGTTCACCCTACTTCTTCTATAGAATTTCTAGGAACATAAGCCTTTCCTTGAATCTTTCATCTAACGATAAGATAGAAATATTTCCACTATTTTTCACCCTTCACTGTCTCTATCTTTTATGAAAAAAAGAACAAAGAAGAAAATTTAAATTTCTTTCTTTTTTTATTTACACTTTATTTAAACTTTTTTTATTTTAACTTTACTGTAAAGTAATATTTTACAGAAAAAGAAAATAATAAAAAAATCGTAAATTTTACAAACATGTATCAAATTTTATAAAAAGATCTATCGCTCTATGTTTATCTACTTTTCTACTTTACGATTTGTTCCTCTTTATAGCGAAAAGTAGAATATAACACTGGTCGAAGTTAAACGTAGAACCAGATTTTTACAGGACGATTTATCACAGCTATATTCCAATTTCGAGGACGGCTATCAAAGGAAGATCGGTGACACAATCGCAAGTAGGAGCGAGGCAACTCATTTTCCAAACGCGGAGAAGTCGTTCGTCAACGCGAACACGTTCAATTTCTCTGGTTCGTTCCGGCCGTAGGACGAAGATTGGCAAGCGGCAATTTCGGGCCGATTTCCATCGTACGTTACAACGAAGGGGCCAATCGAGGAGAATCCACTAGCCGATTCCGATTTTGCAATCAGCGGGCTAAATCGTCGAAATGGCCAACTACATTGTGCTTTTGCACCATCGTTCCAAGTACACCTGTACCTGTCAATGATCCACCAATACTTGACAAGATATACGTTCGAATATATTAATCAGCTTTAAAAGTCTTATGGTGTCCGTTTTTTGCTCTAACTTTTTAGAATTTCTCCAAGATATTATTGTAGAATCCATACATCTTTAATGATAAATAAATTTTTATCAACGTTCCTTAATTTGGCTAAAAAGAATTCAAGAAGGATTTTGAAAAAACAATAACGGCAGAAAACAGGTACAGATGTTAAATTAACTTGTTATGAAAAATTGTTCACGTTGCTTTTTCATGGTTGTGGTAAGAAAGTGAGTATTTTTGTAACTAATGCTAAATATTATTTTGAAAGATATGATCTTTTGTATTTGTTAAACATTTTTGCCAAAGAAATACCGTGTGTTTAAATCGTACTAAGAATTTTATATTTAATTCCATTATTTCTAACTGTAGCAAAATCGTATTTCAACTCGATTTGGCGAAGTAGCTAAAAATAAAACAATTACAACAGCTACATTTGTTACAATCCACTTTTTAAAATAGAAGCTTTTAACGTTTCGAGTGCTCGTTGAAATAACCAAAAAAGATGGCTATAAATTTTGCGAAATTGCAAAAACTGTAATTGTAAAAATACAAAGTCAAGTGGTTGAATTTATTATTCATTTTGCAAACACGAAAAAAACAAAATTTTTTAAGAGATAATCATCAATATTACATAACTAAAAGTTCTTAAGCAATTTGCTCGATTCATCATTTTGTCGTATGGGTCCATTTTCCGGGAAGCTATCCCATTATCGCGGTGATTATGAAATTTTTCAAACATGTGTGGCCACGAATAATTAAAAGAAACCAAGAATTTTCTCGGCCAGTTCGCTTCCATCTATAATTTAAGTTTCAAAGTATGAAAAAAACAGGTTTCTCACCGGTGATATCCTCATCAATCAATGACTCTGCCAAAGTTCTCTATCCTTTGCCAAAGCATAAAAGAAAAATCAGGTGAGAAGGAAGGGGAAGCAGGGGATAAAAGCTGGTAGGTAATTTTCCAGGCAATCGTCGAAGCGCGTTGTTCGAAGCGCATTGGAGAGTGAAACAGTTCTTCAGTGTCACTCGACTGATCCCTCTAGAGTTCAAACAGGAACAGGAGATGAATCGAGGCGAAACGTGATATCTCTGTCGCCTACGAAGCAGAGATTATTCATGGTTATCGTTCGCAACATTGCAACGCTGATATGAGAGACTCCCAAGGAGGGGCCGACTACTTGGCATGACAAAGGGGTTGGTCGATTTCTGAAGACAGTTTGTGATATACGATATGATCGGTGAAGCACGATCATCAATAGGCCACGTACTCTTTTTATTAGTTACTTTTGGAATCCGGTTTATGTTGCGGCAGGCTTTAGAAATTCCACGTAGGTATCGGATGCGATGAACGTATTAACTGGCAAGAACTACGTACGTAGTTCGATACCGTACCCTATTGATGGATTCATCGGGATGTGTATGTATAATTCAGTTTTTAAAAGTTTTGCTACGTTGTAAACGTAAAAGAATTTTTTAAGCGCCTGGACCTTTTACATTGTATATTAAACTCAGAATTTGTTGTAAAATATGTCTTGTAAAAGAATTAAAAAAATACTGAAAATATTGATCCTTTGACGAACAAAGAATTAAAAGGCAGACTAAAAGAATTTTTAAGTGCAAGGATCTTTTTCATACTAATTTGTTGTTCGCCTGACTTCAGACTATTGATATTTTCAAGGTACTCGGCAAAACAGATCAATAAGAGATATTATCAACACAATTTTGTTAATATTGTACAATGATATTGAAAACTTTGAAATATTGATAACACTATTGATTGTTTGAGGGCACCTCTGGATTATGCAGGTAAAAGCTAGGAAAAAAACTGTAAGAGACAACGAAGGATAAAACGGGAAGAAAGAAACAATAATACTATTGATATTTTATTACTATAAATATTGCGACAAAAATTGAAAAAAATATACTCAGGATTTACTGAATGTTTTTAATTCTACGCGTGTGCATGTTATCGCATGTGTTACGCACAATATCAACACTATTGACAAAATTACATTAAAGATTCCAGAAGCTTAAATATGACTGAAAGTTTTAGGTGTACAAGTTTGTCGCAAAAGTTTCTTTCGTTCTATAAAGAAATAATTTATTCAGAAGAAAATGGATTATACATAATTCAATAAAGACGAAAGAACTTTCGGAATAATACATACATATTGTAACATCCGTATCGAAAAATATATTTTGATAAAAAATAACAATTGATTACTCAACAAATACCAACTATAATATCTACGAGTGTATCAAAGATACAAGACATATCAAAACTACGAAACAATTCCGTTCAAATTAAAAGAAAAATATCATTTTCACTACACACAACAGTGTGTAGCAACCACTAATTAAAACCAGAACTTCGCTATTTGCCAGAAAGAATCAGCATCTAACGGAAAGTTCATTACTCGCCAGAGTTTTGCCACGAATATTCTATCTATTGTTAATTTTCGACAATTTTGGAATTGGGATTCATTCAAATTCGACTGAATCTAAAATCTCCTGCTGAGTAAAGCCAACAAAGGAAGTATAGGAATAGAACGAGGTCGAGAGAGAAGGAGAGATTTGTCGATTCGATTTCCACAGTCCAGTCTGGCTCTTTCCTCTTTTACCAGGACGATCAGCGAGGTTATATTCGAATCGTCGATAATAGTATTGGTACCAGGAACTCAAGTCACTGATTCGTTTCACCCATGCTGGCCGACACAGCCAGAGGCGCGTTTGATTACCGCGGGTTTAACGGCTGTACTCGAATGCCGGGTTTAGATTACGTTTAGATGGCTCAGGACGCAATACTCTTCCCTCGAGCCGGCCGATTGCGTGGCAGAATATATCGGTGGCCGGCAATTTAGCCCTCGGATCTAGATTAGCGTCCGGGTACAGGTGGTTTCGCATTCTGACTGTTAATTCTTCCGACGTTCCGAATCTCTCTTTACGAATAGCCGGGAGAGTAGATCGATCACATCGCCCATCATCGTTGCCTGCGCTTCCACAACCGAAATGGACAACTTGCAAGATCAATTTGCCTTTGGCTCTCGAACCAGGCCAAGCTAATACCATAATAGAATTTTCGCTTATTCCATTCTACAACTTTCGACTCTCTACCTTTTAATCTTTTAACTAGACCGAGATAGGTTCTTGAAAAGCGCAGAACTATATCGGATACGTGATACAATCGGATGAAAAGATATTTAGGGAATAAGCTCCTTTCGAACGCCATTGTCGGGTTTGACTTTTGCCGAGATCTGGCCGTATGCTGCGCGAAAATTGCCAATGCTTTGTTAAATGTAGTCGCTTGAGATTTTTAACGCAATTTTGTGGATGATAATGCCTTAATGAACAAGTTTAACATATATTTTCGAGTGATATATAGCAGGTATATGATATACAGCGATTAAAATATAGTTAGCTTATAGTCGGTGCGCAAAATTTAAAAAGGTTCTCTTGGACTAAGTAAGAAAAACATGTTATATGTATAAACGTAGGGTCGATTATTTCGAGAAATATGGATGAATATTCTTGCAGTTCGCGTTTCATTTCCTCTTCGTCTTTGAACATCCTGATGTGGTGGAATCCGTGGTTGAAGTCGTATCACGTATTTGGGCGTAATAACTACTTTGATATTAATGATAAATTTATATTTAACGTTCCATCCAGAAACTTACGCCATTCTGAATTACCGTGTGTTGTATATCATCGTATTTCACGTGGTTATTCCAACTAATCGAACGAACATAAATAATCATAATGCTCACGAAGTTTGCTGATATGTCTTATCCTATCTATATAATATATGTCTTATCACTGTTGATATTTATGATTACACTACTCTGTAGCTCGTACATGTACATATTTCATTAATGAGTTCTTTCCACGTAAATAAATAAATAAACAAGAGAAAAAGATTGATCGACTCGAATCACGGTAGAGAATATCAACGTATCATATCGCTAAAGCGTTACTATTTCGATAATGTGAAGAAACATTTAAGTCTTCTTGCTTATCTGTACTAAAGGAAAGAACCATAATACTACGCCAATACACCTTAACCATATTTCATCCATAAAATCACATCTTCAAAGCCAGGAAAATATAGTTAGTATATAACGGCAGCCTATGTTGCTTCTTCGATGGTCTAGTAGAAAATGCAGCTACAGTGGTGTGCTCGTGCTTGTCGCTCTTTTCGTATATTCAATCTTCGAGTCAACACGATACGAGTTTGCGGCGAGCTTACTCGCGATACCAAAGTCATAGAAGCACGAGCGCGAGGATCAGAAAGGAATCGGACTCTGAGGGCCGGGAAAAGATATTGATACGAGGGAAAGAGGCGAAAGAGAAAAAGAAAGAGAGAGAGAGAGTATAAGAGAGCAAAGCGAAAAATCACAGCATATTGCTGTGAGATCAAGAGAAAGTGAGTGAGTAGAGGAAATGATCTGTATATGTGCATATAAAAAAAGAGAGAGAGAGACCTCCCTTAAACCGAGAGAGAGAGAGAGAGAGAGGGAGAGGGAGAGAGAGAGAGAGAGAGACCTCCCTTAGAGAGAGATCCCCGCTCAAGCGTTTCCTATTTGCTCTCGTAAAATATGGATCGTCGACAGTCCTACACCCCTTCTACCTTTTCACGCAAACTCCATTTCAGCTTTTTGCGCTTGGAAATCGCGCCCGATATATACGAATGCGAGAGACAACTCTGTCTCCTTCTCTCGTTTTTAACCATTTTCTTTGTGGCCACGGTCACGTGTCTCTACGCTTCTTTAGACGGTAACCGGATGTACCGACACCAAGAAACTCCGTGTTTCCGATTTGTCGAAAGGGAGCGCTTTAAGATTGTTACGTCCAGACCGATAAAATGCCGCCTGTTACGGAAGTTTAGCTGTTGGGGCGTTCTATTTCTTTGGGTAATTTCATGTTATCGTATATGATTGAAAAAATATTTTTCTTTCCTTTCGTTAAAAGGAAAGGTACGAATCGTGTATCAATGTTACACTTGCGATAAATAGAGGATGAACATGGTAAGTCACGTTCTTTTATCCTTCCGAGCAAAACAGCTTTAATATTCGGCATGTCAATGAACTTCGTCCTACGAATATCTTTTTATTTTTATTTAACTTTGAAGCTGAACATATAGTTTCATGCTCCTCAGAATGTTCAAAATATTGCTCGATTAAAATATTAAAGGTATTAAATTGTTGTTTGCTAATGTAGTGATGTGATCAAAAAATTGCAATTAAACACACGCACTTATATTTCAGCAGTTAAAATGTCAATGAACACGTACATTTTTCTCCTTAGTTAAAATGTTTAACATGTTTTCGTTTCTCAAGATACCTTGAAATATTTGAATTGCACTGGGCTCTTTTACATACGAGTAAAGTAATTATAGGATAATTAAGAAAAAAATCGAAGGCGATGCAAAAATATAATAAAACTTTTCTTGGTTATCTCGAAATGGAATCTTCGATGGACGGTATGGCGAACAAAAAACTTTCCAACATGTAGTTTCAAGACTTACATCCATAGAGTTAGCGATTACTGTGATATTCTAGCGGAACAATGTTCAAAAATTGAATTGTCCTGTGTTCCAATATCTATTTCAGGTTATAACTCCATTTCGTAGTAACCACGCGTGAGAAATTGGCGACATTTAGAGATTCAATTCTGATTCACGCAACAATGTAAACTGAAAGCAGTCAATGCATCGAGCAATACGCGAATCGAACAAATTCTTGCTGTTCTGTTTTGATCATAGAATCGTGTTTATCGATTAAATAGCAAACAGAGCTTGTCGTCCGAATTTACGTGGTCGAGGCAGACGTAAAACTAATACAGCTGCGTCGATCAATTACGTATAATTAGCATTAATGCGTACAGTTACTAGGAAATAAATTCATCGTTAATAATAAATCGTCATTTAATAACCTATGATCGTGGCCGGATGGAAACGATAAATGTTTTACTGACGGCTACAATGACGTTCGAGCTCGTTAACGATACTCGTGATTAATGCAAACGTCAAATTTTCTATGAAAACCTGACGTTATCGCCTGATCGTTTTGACCTTTTGTTTTCTATGATGCCTATCTAAAAAAAAAGTCCACTAAAACTTGGCTGGAAAAGACAGAAAATGCGATCTAGATGATTTCTCGCGTGAAAATACTTTGAATTCTCTAGTATGTTGGTGTTTGACATTTCATTTGATTTGAAACGTTTCTAAATTGAAAATGGTTCAGGGTGTTTCTGCTATCAATTTGAAGATGGTTTAGGATCGTCATTAAGGTAGCGAGACGATAAAAACAAGAGAGACAGATATTGATTAGATGTCATGAAAGCCAGATCGTGAAGAGTCGTTCAAAGTGTATTACCTCAAAAGAGATTCTAGCGTTGTTTCATAAAGCGTTATATTAACGGAGATCTGTTTGTTGTTACTTCATCCGAGAAGTAATTAAGTATTTTTCGTAGGATACACCATCGTCAAGATTCAAAGGAATTTCAACAACGAGAAGAACTTATTATAGCACTATATATAGTACAGCATACTCGAAGGTTCAAAGTTTGAAGAATCTTTTTAGGCGAAAGAAACTTTTTTATAGCATTTTTCTAAGAGATAAGAATATTGCACATATAGAAGAATAAAATATTCATTTATTTTAAAAGATCATCATTTCTTTTGAGATCTTAACATGTTTTATATTTCAACAAGAATTTTCGTAGAGTGCACTTAAATTTAGTAACTAAAATCAGACCTAGAAATAAGAGAAAAATCAAGAATTATAAAATTTCATCGAGAGCTTCATATTTGAGGAAATCGAGCTTGAAAATGTGTCAAGTGTATACGTGAACTTGGCTAATACCCAAATGGAGAAACGTGAGCAATTCGCAAGAAAAATATTTCGAAAACATAAAATAATATTTTCTCGCGTAATGCCTCATTCTCGAAAAAAAATTAATTTTCAATAACATCGCCTCGCGCTCTTTATACATGGAATAAATCAAAAAATCTATTCGTGAAGAAAAATTGTATTCATTGGTATTCATCAGTGTTATATCACTTAAAAAAAAAAAAAAAAAAAAGACGGTATTCTTTACAGGTACATCGATACTTGCAAAAAAAATATTCTGTGACAGGATAGTGGAGCTCGTTAAATCATGCAAAATTTTCTTTTATAACTTTTTCTTTACTTTATTTGGAACAGAGCTATAACCTCATTCATTTTACTTGAAACGGATCATTGCTCCTCTCGTATCCATGCACGTTATAATCCGTATATAATAAAATATATAACTCCGTACGTTATATATATTCTTATAAAAATTCTACGAGAAATTTGAAAGTTAGAAGAAAGTGTAAGAAATAGGTAATGTATGTGGAGCGAAATCTTGTGAATTGTTGCAAAATTTATGGAGTAAAATATAAATGATACCATGCAAATAAATTTATGACTAATACGTTACTCTATTTAACAAGTTGATTTAGAAAAAGACTAAAAACAAGATACATATATATATATATATGTATACTATCTTTACCGTTTGTTGTGTGTTATTGTATTTCCAAAGTATATATTTGGTCAAGCTATACCATCGTAATAAGCAACAGTCATGAAATTTGTTAAGTAGAATTATAATAGTTAAAGAATTCTGTATAAGAGTTTCTTATACGTTTTTTTTTACTTCTATTACAGTAAAACTGACTTAACGGCTTAATATATTTATCACTTGAAGCCGTTTGTTTTTCTCTTCAAACAGGCCAGCTATATTTATGTAAAATACCTAAAAAAAAAAAAAACATATAATCCTATCGAAAACAAAAACATAAATAATCTCGAAGATTTTGTAACACTTCCATCAGCAGCAAAAACAAACGTGCTCATTATCTATACGTGTATAATGCTTTCTGAAACTGAAATGTTAAGTAGCTTTTAGACTATTAACCACCAGTATGTAAAGTCATACATATACCATTAGCGCTTCAATATTTTAAGCTGTGTTACTGCACATCAGCTCGAATATAACGAGCTTAATGCTTCGATACATCTTCTGGGACTTCTCGTTGTCGATATAATAAGACAGTTTCAAAGATTTTAAGCGTTTCCAGCATTCATCTCTTTCAAATCTGAGCCTGCTAAATTTCTCGAATTAAACATTCAATGTTAGCTACTGCCGTGAGTTTTTCAATATTGATATCTATTTACACAAACGAAATTTTTTTTATATTCTTAATATAAATTTTAATATAGAATTATTTTTGTCGTTTGATCATTTTATCATTTCTATATAATAGCTTCCCTTATTTAACCTGTTTATTCGTTTAAAGAGGAAAAATTTCAAATACCATTGTACTTCTGCACCTTATCAACAGAGCCTGAGATCTATCGCAGACTATGATCGTTATTCAATTAGCTTTCGAACGAATTGCACAATTATCTGATCAAAGAGAAGAAATGTAGAATAGCGCTGCAGTTCTGTAGGCTACCGACAGTGTCTGAGATCCATTACAGGCTCTGATTGTTACCAAATTGTTTACCGAACGAGCTGCAAAATTAATACACCGTCACTGCAGCGGATATTACGAATTCGTAACGCGAAACGGTGGGGAAACTGAAAAATCCTGGAAAATTGGAAGTGGACGTAACGTATGGACAAATGAATTAGCAGAGGGGGTATTGACAGAAAAGAATATTGTTAACATTTCAACCGGCGATAGATCTGAAGAGCGTAAGGGGATCGCCAGGGGAAGAAACCAGACCAGGGGAGAGATGGTCTCGACTGTATGGTTATTACCATCAATAATGGCAATTTGGTTTGCAAATGGCTCGAAACGCCGGGCAGAGCCCGTTCCTACCTACAATTTCCCTCCATTTTGCGGCAGGAGAGCTCTCGCCCCTCCACTCGTGCAGTTAGCCACATTGAAATGCCTTGAGTCAACATTTGCCTACGCTCCTGCAAATTGATTTTATTTAAATGCCAAGTATGAGAGCAGAAAGATGCCTTCGGTCCAGGCAACTTAATTGCGTTATCGCGATTCCTTCGTGATAACGATCGATTTTTCGAATTGCGAGAGACTATCAGACACAGGGGAGGGACATTAGGTCCGAAACCCGAAGTGAAAGGCAACACGATGAAACGTGTTCCCTATGGTATGTCCACGCTTGAACGACCTCGATCGATTAATATATGACGTTCCTGCTTGACGTCTATGACGGAGATATTCATGATGCACGCGAAGAAATGTTATAGCGATTTATAGGTTAACGATGGAATTTATGATTCTTCACTTGTTAGCCAAAGAAGTAGTTACAACTAACTGACAGTGAATACCAACCAATTTTTTATTATAGTATCGACATGGCATCAAGCAGTAGGCTATTAGTAGACTGCGAATATCTTTGCGTTTTTATAATCCTACGAATAGTACGTGTAAAGATATAGATACTAAATCGAGATTTCTTTTTCTTATTAAGCATTTGAAAATTTCTGTCAGCTTTATTTCATCTATACATGTATCTGTTAATTATTATGCAGTGACTGCAAAAAGTAATTGTACATACCCATATTATCGTAGATTGAAAAGTATGTATTTGTATGGTTTTTTTAATCGGATTCCAAGTTTCATTTTCATAGTATTCAATTTTATAATAATACGAAAATAGTATAGATGAATCAAATATATTTTGAACAAAATATACTTGAACCAGATTAATTACTATGCAAATGTTATAATAAATAGGATGGCGTGCATATCTCAAAAATAGTAAACTTTCTGAAATTGAACAGAAGAATAAAATACCTTCTTCCAGAAACCTTTCATTTTTGCATTTCCACCTTAATATTCGGTAAGTACATCATCCGGTTGAACAAAAATCTCTCGACTTTGTTTGACTCGTTTATTGACCATAAGAAAATTTCCATTTTACATGGCGACTCAGCTCGTCGTCTTCTTGCTCTGTCCCACATTTCGATGATCTAATTTACCTGATCGTTTCACGGGAAACCAGGCTTCGCTGCTGTTTGCATTTGCTGTTGGAAAGGTCGTCGTCGACGACGTCCTATCCGGTCGAATCGTTTTTAAGTAGGGAGAAGCGCGCACCACGAGCCCCGACGAAAAAAAGAAAAGAACAGGTCGACGAAAGTGGAAAAAGAGAAAGGAGGAGAGGGGAAGTGAAGGAGAACGAAGAAGTCGAAGAAGCAAGAAGATTATAGCTGGTGTGGTTGTAGGTGGTTTCGCAGTGGTTTCAGCTTAACGAACCTCCGGAAGCGAACTCACCACCGTCCCAATTTCTCGAACGGTCTCGAAAGGATACTAGCTCGGCTTCAGGCTTAATAAGGTTAAGGGGTTACATGAAGAGAGAGGGGGGAAGGGCGTAAGCGCAAGTCACCAGGCCCTGGAGTCGAGTTAATCTCACGTGTTGGGAATAAAGTTAGCAGCCAGGAGCCGTTTACTCGGTGCACAGGCACAACCGAGCCATTTTCACCAGGTACCCGATCTTGGAGTCCTTATAGAAGAGACTGGGGCCACCAGCCGCCGCTTTAACTGTCGGTTCAGACAGTTATTTGCCGCTTAACCATCCGAAGACGCCACAGAAACCTTGGATAAGAAACGCTGTGGCTGTTTCCAAGGTTGATTCGGCGACCATGAAACGATTAAAACGCTTCGACGATACCCAGAGCTTACGGGATAACGACTTTCGTAGGCTTCGCCGCTACAGATAAGCGTGTAGTTAAACGTAACCGTCCCACAAGAATAAATTAGAATATATAACAACATATGCCTCGGAAGTTTCAACACGGAGAAACTGTTACTTTATTGGCTGCAGGCTTCTTGGTCACGTTTCTTGAAGTTCGAAACTTTTTATTCTGGAGGATTTTATGTACTGGTATCTAAAGTTGTATTGTTCTCATTGATGGTTATAATTAATTAGCACAGATACTTGGCTTATGCTAGCTAGCATAAGATGTTTTTATATGAATCAAATAATATCATTACGAACAAAGAAATATGTATCTTTGAATAAGATTATGTTAAACATTCATAAATTGTTGCTTGCATCCATTATATACAAATTGCTTGGATCTGTTAACAGCTGGTGAATGAATTTTAATTATTCGTCATATCTAATAATATATAGTAATATTGCTAAGCATTAATATTAAACATAAATGTTTAAATTTATATGTAAAATTTTAATTACGTTTACCCGCTGCTATTTGCCTCTAAAGTATGATTAGGTGCTGCGACTTACCTGTAACACACAAATAATTTAATATTAAATATATATTTGTGGATGAATGTAAGTATACAAGTATACATACAAAATTTAAGTAACAATATCAACAATACACAAATTAATAACATTAATAAATAAGAATTTCCATTTCGGTAGTAAATTTAAAAAGCAGGGAAGGAAAGAGATTGGAATCTCGTAGATGAATGTAAATGTATAAGCATAAAGACAAAGTTTAGATAAGAATCTCAACGACACACAAAGTAACAATAGTCTAGTAAACAAGAATTTCAATTACGACGTCAAATTGCAGTTTAAAAACGGGGGAGGGAAAACATTTGAATTTCGTTGGAAAATATAACAAAATTTCATTTTTTAATTTTAAGCTTCCTATGCGATGACTAAAAATCTTCGTGCTGTTATTTCAGATTCTTTGCTCTGTATCTTTTTTTTCACAGCTTTTTCTCGGTGGAAGGTTAAACGATGTTACCGCATCAAATGTACTTTGTTCCCGAGAAGGTTGCTCTACCCGTGCCAAATTGCGAGAGAGCATTAACCTCTAACGGCCAATAGTCGACAATCAACTTGTCTGACCGAAAATGTTGTTTCGAATTCACCTTTAATCAGTGCGATACAGCAAGTCGCTTAACGACCTAAGCCAAACCTAGATTTTGGGAACTTTCGTAATCACAGAATTCCGCCAGAAATTAGACATTCCAGATTGCCCAAGGAAATCCATTATATTGTTATATTTTCGACAAATCTGATAGAATAATCGTTCGAATAAAAAAGGAGATATTAATCATTCGCCCATTATGCTTATGCCTTTCATATGATAACGTTCATAATTTAAGAAGATGGATGTTTCATTCGTAGAGGAATTATTTTCAACTTTTCATTTAAGACGTAGGTTAAACGATGCGTTACAATAAAAACCATGTCAGTGAATCATAAATAAAAATGAATAAAAGAGGCGTAACGACGTCTGCGAAGCATTGTTAATAGTTTTAGGAAATAAAAAGAAAATGTTGTGGCGACGTAGTTAAACGAAATAACCTACATAATGAAAATACTGAAATAAACAGAGTGAAATGAGAGTAACCGTGAAGGAAATGCGACACGAGCCCCTTCATCGCGTGTTTTAGGCGAAGGTGTCGAAGCCTACGAAATTAAAAGGGGTAGCAGCTCGATCCTCCGAAATCCTTCTGCTCAAAACACTTGAAACTTCGCGCTACCGAAGTTGCCAGCAGTCCCTTATGCCTCGATAACTCCATCAAAAAGCTTTTAATCCATGGATAGTTGAGTGTGCCAAAAAGCGCGCCACTAACCGTACGTACTGAAAATTCTTGAATTTATGTAAAAATTTTAAAAAAATTTTTTTACTAACCCCCTCTAGGTGGATTTTTTTCATAAATCTAAAGCGGCCTAGCAATTCTTCACGAAGTGGCATGGATTATTCATGGTAGATAAATTACGTTAAAAATAATAGCATTAATATTATAAATTGAGAGGTTAAAATGGTAAACTTCTTAGAAGTTACAAAAGTTGGAAAAGGTTCCATTTCTCTTCTTATCTTTCTTATGTTGTTTATGTGAAATGTGACATAGATAAAAGAATTTCGTGTTTTAGACAAGAAAATACCAAAGCTTATTAAAGAGCTAGCAGGCATATCTTCCTATTAAATGCTTCTCAATTGGGAAACTTATTACATCAAAATTTTCTGCCGTGACATCAATAAAACCAGAAATTTTGTAATCACACACTTGCGGATAAAAATATTCGATATAATAATTGATTAAAATATTTAAATCGTGAAATCTGAAAATATTGAAATATACCTTCTTGGCTTTTAGAATATGTAGTTGTGCAATAGATAATAATCAAGGTGCTCGGGAATCCAAGAGCCATCTCATGCCATCATATTATCATGGAAAAAGTATTCTTCACATAGGGGAGATGTAATAAAGTCCCATAGGAAAACGCACCGTTTCCCATATTAAAATGGTCGAGGGATGACTTTTCTGCGCTATTGAATTATAGCATCTCTACGTCGTCGATGCTATTACATCTCCCTTTTCTTCGTATATATCTCCATTAAAAATACATGCTGCAGTCATTTTCGATCTTCTGTTATCACCTTATTTCATGAATGAAATATAGTGGTTTCTTTCAGACCAAGCGCCACTATGACGGCGCGTTTTCTGAAAGCTGAATTGACCTTCGTTTTTCATGTCGTCTCTTCAAATGTCACTTGAATTCCTAGTACCTGTCATAAAATGATATACTCCTACTATATCTTTTATGCTTTACAATTTAATTATTCAGTTTCATTTTGAATTTCGATCATTGCTTTGTTTGGAAGCTATGGATAATATAAAAATCAAAGCAAGTTCATTAATATGATCTAATACTAACATTTTTCTAGAAAATAATCGAACAAGTTACTGAACGATTTCTTAAAAGTTTTTACTGCGAAGATAAAATTTATGAACGAATTGAGGTAAATGAGGTAAATTTATCACTAAATTACATTATCAATATTCAAAGACTGTTTATTGTTGAGGTTGACTGCTAGAAGAACGAGTGGATGAATCTGTAATACAAAAATGTATTGAAATAAATAAAGGTATAATTATAAGTATAATGTATGCTGATCCAGATCTTCACTTTTATAGTGTTACAATACAATAGAAGCGATAGGGAACACGTTCATATATTTATAGCAAAGGACATTACCAAAAAAGTTAACTTTGTAGCTCTAGCTGAAGATTACAAGAAACAGCAATACAAATCTACTTATAGCTCTTTTATTTCTAAATCTTGTAATCCAAAACATAATTTATATTCAAGGGCACAATAATATGGACCTTTCCTTATTTCGAATTTTTTTGTTTCACTAAATTCTATTCTTTTCGTAACAGCGGTCTCCAGGTCACGGATATACAATGTAGAGTTTTTCTTGAAGTAATTACTTCAACATTTATAACTTTATTCGACTGAAATTGACTTTATTTACTTTGTTAGATTAAATAGCTTGCAATTTAAATTATATGACAATTGTACTCCTATTTTATAATTTCCTATATATGTATATAAAACGACTATTAAGCTACAAATGTTTATTTATTAACAGTGAAATTTTCAGAAACTCTGAATACTTATTTCTTTGAAGTAACTTTGCCGGCTGCCTTCATTCATCTAAACTTTTGTATATCGTTTAACTCATGAAAAGTCCATTTGTCCATCTTTCTTACTTTTCGTACTTGAGCCAAGCGACGAATGATGATAGAATGATCTATCTTTATTTGAAACTCCATTTTTCTTGCTGTTTTTCGTAAATTATTGTAATCTTCTAAAACATTGTTGTGAAAGGCATTTTCATTTTTTTAAATAATTTCTTTCATTTCAATCTGACGAGTAAGAATTCATTGTGAGACCAAATTTAACTAGATTAGCTAAAATAAATTATAGAAATCATAAACTATTATCACCCAAAATAGAATTCTTGTCCAATCCAAGGAAATAATTTTCTTTCTTTTTAATTCTTCAAAAGAATTATTACACGAAGTTGTAAATTAAGAAACGCATCACCGAATGTTATAATTATGTTTAAAAACTTGTTCCTTTTATGTTGAAAATAAAGGAAAAATAAATCCACCCTATAATAGATGTTAAAATTTATATTGCAGGAAAATCGAAATTGTACTTATCAAGGTGAAGATGTTCGAATGATAGCAGTCGCATTCGAAAATATAGCTTATTGAAATTCGCGCCACCTTAGGCTCACAGTTAGTCTTGGCGGCAGTTTTGAACGAGTTTAAATTAGTTTAGTTTAGTTGGCAACGAGTTTCGCCAACACCTCCATGCCACGATTAATCCGGCGCACGCGGATTTATGGTTTGGCCTGGCTGGTCATTTCTCTTCGTCAGCTACGTACAAACACAGACCACATTCCCACATTCGACTGCGTGCTATGCTAGTTGCGTGTATTCGCATTACCAAGTTCCCTAGTCGATCGGTGGTAACTTTCTTAACTTTCTGTACAAAAAAACATGATTTTGAAAGAACTCTTGAGGATAATTGAAATATCGAGAGAACAGTGATAAATGAAGGATTCAACACGTAGAGACATAATAGAGTTATGTGTAACGTACAAGCAGATTGTAAAATTTAATTACCTAAGTAGCAAAACTTCGAACTTTAAATATAAAAATTGCATCACTAATATAATAAAATTATTCATATTTTGCCCTTTAACCAAATCCATTGGAAATTGTTATACGTTCGTTGAAAGGTTAAATTATGGAAGAGAATTTCTTAAATTTTTACTATATTATATATTATATAATATATTTTTGAAAATATGTGAATTTTTTGTATAGTTACAAAAATAAATTTACAAAGCTGATATAGATATTTATTTATGTCTGAAAATATCTAATTCCTCAACATTTTACAATTTATATAAATACTACAACATTGTTCCTGATTCGTAAATGCAGTCTATGGGATACAATTTTAGCAAATGAATTATCGTCGTCAATTGGAAATTCATTTAGTCAATTTGAATATGAAATGTGAACTGTAAGAGATGCAACGAATTAGCATAACTTCGACCGTGCAAAAAGCCGGTACGAATAATTGGATTTGTCGTCTTACTGTAACTACATTGCAAATTGACTTCGTTACGGGAAAGAAGGCGCTACTGCCGCCATGATGTAATTAACGAAGCATTTTTCTGCCAAGCACTAACGAATAACAAGACATTCGAATCACATAAACATTGTTTCGTCTCCCAACAACTTTCAGTTATTATTCAGCGCCGTAGCGCGAAGATTCTTCCAGGTAGAATTTTGTTAAGAAAGTTCTCACACTTTTAACGAATAAAATTAATCTGCTAGTATAGCTACACAGGCAGAAGAAAAGTTCATTACTGTAGGAAGAAAGAATTTGTTAAATAGAATAAACAGACGGTCATCTGATTATGACTATTCAATCTACTTACTTATCTGCGATGTAAAATCATAAAATAAAATCAAAGTACAGCAGAAAAGTATTTTTTTCAGAGCTATTAAGTATAATTGAAAAGGAAGATTAAAGAGATTTTGATGTAAATAACAAATAATATAAAAGGGAAAGTCACATTTGCTAATATCATTGAAGATGATGGATAAAGTTCATCGATCAATTTAATCACTGACAGATACTTAAATTTGTTTACTAATTTTACTGGACATTCGTTAATTATTGAATACATTAAAATGTATCCAATTGCCAATTACATGTCTCATGAAAATTCATACCTTATATTATATTAAAACATCATACTTTTGATATAATATTATTAAGATTTGCATTACCTATATTTTAATTATTTAATGTATCGTATCAAAAAACAACACAAATCGAGACAACAATCGTATTAATAAATTTCCTTTCATGTATCTCATGTAATGTTGAAGATGATTATTTTCTGTATGTATCTGCCAGCAGATGTCATCGATACACCAGAATAACATTTATATTTCAGAAAAGAAACAATCACAAAGGAAACAGGAAGCACTTGCGATTTTTTATTATAATGACAGGTAAGTTTGACGTCCAGACGATCTTTTTAAATATCAGTCCGCATTCTTGACAGCAGAATTTAATCCGTCATTGCGAAGACCAAAGCAAGTGTAAAACGCTTGGGGATTCATCGACAACAAACATCTAGGTTTGTTCTGTTCTACGATTTCGTTACTTTGACCAACTATACCTCGCACGCGATATTATACTGCTGATATAAATGTATATATATATACATTCACATCGTGATATAAATATTTTCAATACAAAATTTGAGAAAAATATATCGTTTAATATTATATAAGATCTGAATTTATATTTTGCATAAGGATACAAATAAATTATTATAAAAGTTCTCACTGTGTTTTAGTGCTTTGTATGTATCATAATTTTTTATATAAAAATAAATAATAATATTATTAATATATAGTGATGTAGAAAATATAATAGAGGAACGAACAGTAATGTGTTTTTTATAACTGATTCGCAATTTTTCAACGAACTACCGATAAATTGTTATAACTTTTTTATTTATTTGTATTTGGAAGTTCCAATCATTATGAAATCATGCCAAAAATTATGAATAATTTCCACTGAGACTTGAACTTCTATTCATATATACCTTAACAAGATGTTGCACGTACGAAAGATAAACCCTTATCGAGCAATCAGCATTAAATCTCGGCGCGTTTAAGCGTTTTCCCTAATTTTATTTGAGCATTCCCTTCTGTCAAGTTTTTAATGATCCCTCAGTCGTCAAACATAAAAATCATGCAACCCCTTCTTGGGCTCCCCTTTCTTTATCGTATCTTCCTTTCTCATTAAGAGCATCCATTACCCGCAGCCCCTATTTCATCAATTCAGACGAAATCAAATGCGACACGCGGCCAGAAGGAGAGGTGACAAAAGAAAACGATGAGCAGAGTCAGAGAGAGAGAAAGAAAGAAACAGAGAGAGAGAAGAAGACAAGAGTACGAAACGCGAACAGACGTGATTCTCCAGCCAAGGACAATTTGTTTCCATTATGCACACGGGAAAACGGCCACCCCGTAGAGGAAGCAAATAATCTAGTTTGGCTGCTGGCTTTGCCTTGCCCTCATGGTGAAAACATTTTTTAATTGAAGAAAGAATACGTAAGGGGAAAAGGATGAATTTTCTTCTCATTTACTCGAGCACTTGTAATTGGAAATAATTAATCAGCATACTACAAGGATTTGTTATTCGAGAATATGACTTGAAAAATATATCTTGTTTATAAATGATGCCTCTACGTTTTTCTTAACTTACAAAGATACAAAAAGATATGCTTTATATATCGGTTTTAAATTAAAGTTGATAATATACGATTAATTTTGACCACGTTTGTCGCTCCGTATCCAAAGGATTCATTACGAAGAATGATCGTAAAGCGTAAGAAAGAAGAATAAACAAATAAATGTATAGTGGCATGAAACTTATTGCACGAATTTAATCTATGGTATTTTTGCTTTTGCGAATTTGATACTGTATTAACAAAAGTATTATTTTTTCTAATTAAAAATTTCACTTTGATTCTTAACGCGATAAAGAAAGGTCATATTCGTTTAAAATATTTCAAGTGATCTTGGCCCCTAAAAAGGAAGTATCTTCTAAACGTTATCTTTCTTAAAGAGTACTTCGAAAAGTTTGCTGCATTCAAACAAGGGAAAATCGATATTTTTCTGTTTGCAACGATTTGAGGAAAAATATCTTGTAACATTTGAAGTGGCTTCACATTATATATATATTATATTTTATTATATATTTATTGTATTATATATATAATTGCATATATATACACACATGCATACATACATCTCCATCTGTATCAATTGCGGGGAAACCGTAATTTTCCAACGGGTAAATTTTTTCAAATAATTAAAATAAAGCAACAAAGAAATATTACAACAAATGTATCCTGAAAACACGATTTATCAGATATTTTGTACGTAGGTATTGTTATTCATTTATAATCTTTAAAGCTCGCAATTTAAGCCGTACACTCCATTGCGGTATAATAATAACTTTGCAAAGCAAACAGATGCAGTTGTTGCTACCGTACGTGGAAATTTCAAATATTAGTTTATAATCCCATACAATGGAAGTTCTCGACAAACTATAATTTTGAGTATTATCTAACATGAACATATTCGGTGATATTCACAGGAGTTCCGTACATTTATAATTCCCAACACTGATCGCAAAAATAACGAAAAACGTCGTACAACTAATTTAAACAATTTCGAATATGTAATAATTTGTTTCAAAGAGTATCAATATTTTCGTTTTTTGTTCCTAGTTTTGCAAACGTTTTACGTATTAACTAATCCGCATGTTTCACGGACAGAAAACAGACAGTTCCCTCGTGATATTCGGTACAACTGGTTCTCACCGGAAGAGAAAATTTTAAACAGTTTCCGCAACAACAGTCAGTCTAGTACACTTTTGTTCCGTTATCCGGCTTGAAAACTGAAATCCGAACAACTTTACACATAAGCTGTTTTCTAGTTAAGCTTCGCGTACTTCTTGATAACTTAATCATTCTTAGTATTCGTTATCTACACCTAACCTCGTGTAATATTAATATAACGAGCGACGAGAAAGAGTTCTCAAGCTATGGATCGGGCATGCTTCCATTCATCAAATTTTCAAACTTCATCTCCAACAAAACGAACGTACAGATTTAGTTTGGCAAACGTAGAAATATCAGGAAGAAAAATTTACTCTGCGCTTCGAATATATCTCTCTATAAAATATTGCGTTATTTTCGAGCAAACAAAATTTATGATTTATTTCAAGAAAGTATGGTTGTTATGTATTGTATATTTAGATCGCAATATAAATCTCTGTTTAATAATAAGATTTTTAATTTGAATATAAGAAATATCGGTACCAGTTAATCATTAAAGGCAGTAATCGAGAAAAAATATTCAGAAGTTCGTTTCCTAATCTTTCTTCTTAACGTTAGCTACCATGAATTCGTTGACCATAAAAGGAAAGTCGTGAACCTCGTATGAAGACTCTTTTTAACTCGTTACATGTATATTTGATACTCCAAATAAATATATATATATATTTTTTTTTTAATCTACATACTTATTAAGTATGTACTGTTTAATTGAAAATGTTCAAATGCCTGGGAAAATACGAAAGATACGATAAAATATTTCAAACAAAAGTTATTTTCAATTTTAAAATTTTCAAATGGATACCGTCATCCTTTGTTCCATATTTTCGTGACTGACACTCAGATGTTTTCAAAACACTAGAGACTCGTATCTTTTGTATCACCCGCTATCGAGATACGAACATTAAAATTCGGTGCGTATTACCCTTTACCCGATGTATCCACGATGTATCCACGGGGGACACGTAAAAATGTTTTTCATAACACTACTATACTGATGCGACATTGTCGAAATTGCAAGGTCCCGATTTTTTAATATTTCTAAAACCGTCAGTCAGTTTCTAGCTGTCACTTTTAAGTAATTCTTTGTATTGCTCTGTCAAATTTGAAAGTTCCTATCTCGATAATGCGAGTAGTGCGAAAGATACCAGTTTATAGCGTTTCGAAACGTCCGAATGACAGCTATAAGATGTATAATAATGTAACAAGAAATGGCAGTGTCTGATTAAAAATTTTAATGTCACTTTTACAGGACGACCCAAGGGCACGGCGAGGTCAAATAGATAAAACCACAGTACGTCCTCTTGATATCATACAATTTTTGTTTGAAACATTTTTGCGTATCATTCGTATTTTTCCAGATATTTGAACGTTTCCAGTTAAACGGCCATACTGCAGGAAAGCAATATCCGTGAAAACCAATAGATGTACGAAATTTAATAAAAGATATTTGACGAAACGTTGTATGAATTTTTTTTTCAAATGTCACAATAAGCTTTCTGGATAAACCTATTAATCAACACTGTTTTACAGATAATGCTATTTTTATAACTATTTGTATCTGCTCTACGATCCTATTTAATTCCATTTTAGTGTCTGACTGAAATTTATCGGAAAACTCATCGTGTACTTGTTACGTTCACGCGTCTGGTTACGCTCCATCGCCGTGGGAAATGCAGAAAAAGTCAGAATAAATTTCCAAGCGAGTCGTAATTAATAATTAGACCGTGGATTTTATATCCAAATTCGCGTTTCCGAGAACATAGTTAAGAAACTAGTATCTCGGCAGAAAATTATTTTACTCACCAAGTATCGTAGAAGACGCTGAACCTTGAGTATTTCATACATTTCTTTCTACTTTGCGCGTTCCGTATAATCTTGCAATTACAGATTCCCTGTAAATTCCTAAAAATCCTCGGTCCGTTAATATTTGAAGGAAGGAATTGGGTATTGGCCAGCATGAATGGTAGGTTTCCGGTAGACGAAGCCCAGGCACCACGGCGTTCACGATGAAAATTGATCACGTTTGTGGAATCGTTAGACGAGCCCACGCATGTACACCGATGTAAGCGGATAATTAATTGATGTATTATTAATGCGATTTTGACAGAGAATCGGACGTAGCCGCGTGTAAGTACTCGTTCGTGTATCTTCGCGGCCAGCTTTCCCCGTATTATAAGCTGCGATCCGTGAATATTTTATGAGTAACGCCATTACAGTCTGTTACGGACAATGTGTTAAGCTCAGACCACTAAATCTATGAAATTGCTGGCTGAGTCGCGATCGATAGAACCGTGCAAGGCTGACACGCGAGAAATACGCTCGGAATGAGTAATCGGTTACGTTCGAGAGAGAAAGAGATATAGTGAGAGGGAGGGAAGAGGAGGGGGGAGGTCGATTGGTATAATAAAATTTTATCCATATATCAGGACTAGATTAAATGTCAGTGCAGAGATACGGGTTCGGCTCGTTACTTTCAGCGATGAAAATATGCCCTATATTGGGATTTTAACGTCTATCTATCGACGCGTTATAGTTTGCGATATTACGAGGAACTCGTTGCTGACCAATATTTACAGGAAAAGTCATATTTTTCGACCTGCTAATATGAATGAACGTTTCGCAATGTTTACCGTGATAACAGGCGTATTTCACCGTACGTCGAAATCCGCTTACGAACATTTATCCTGACCATGAGAATCCTCACGCGTCCGTTAAAGATACTAGTCCGCGTGACTCACTTGTATCTTTTCAGTTAGTTCGTGAACTCGCGCTAGCCCTGATGACATCGCGTTTCAAAGCAACTTTCGATTACATTCTTCGCCAAACGGATTGGAACACGTTCCGCGAATAGTTTCAACCAGGCAGTTAAGAAGCGCGTTTATCGCAAGTCATCTGACTCGGCTGTGTTTCCACCTCGCGTTAAAAAGGAAGAAAATCAATAACCTTTACCGAAACGTTTATTTGATCGATTTATCAAAAATTACAAAATACTAATAATTTTATATGTAGTTGGTAATGGGGAAACAGTTGCTGACGTCCAAGTCCGAGTGTCATAACTCAAAAAACATGTCATAAAAACAGGTATGTTTACAAAATCTTCTGTATAGGATCACCAATTCAAGATGAAGCCGTTCGCAGACCAAGATTTTTTTAAATGGGCGTTTCTTTCTTTTTTATTTGATTTTCTTGTTTCATTTTAATTTATCTTTCTGTTGCAATTCATTTAGGCCATCAACAGTTGTGTTGTTAATTATCCCGTATAACTTTAACAATTTTTTCTACCTCTCGTATCGTGGATTTAACCGATTTGGTAAATAAGCGACTCGATTGACAATAAACGGTCCTATTTTGTAGATAATTTTTTATTTTCAGCTAGGTCTTCCCGCTCAAATAACACTTTTTCACGTTATTTCGCAAATTAATATCTAAGAATCGCTTCACATTCGAAGCAAACGCGCGCATTTCACTTCGATATTCGAATAGAACCAAAATTTCACTTCGATATTCGAATAGAACTAAATCTATCTATTTTCAGTTTCGAATGAGACATAAAACAAACGTTGCACGAGTAAATCGGAGACCAGTTAGCAGCGAAGAAACAAACCGTTGCCGATGATCGTTTGCAAAAGCCTAAGGGGAAAAGGAAAGGCAGGAAGGAGGAGAATCGAACCGGCAGAAATCGCTGCGGCGAGATAGGAGGTTGAAACTTGATTTGTGGCATCTAAAGCGTGCCGCTGTTGCGAGGATTACTCGCAGTTTCTCCCAGCCATTGATTTGACATTTGTTAATGCGTTTCTGATGCCGGATTACACCGCATGTCGCCGTCCGATAAGAGTGCCTGCTAATTTATGCGCATAATCGAATGACCGCTGCGCCTCCTGTTTTCCAATCCTATCTCCTTGTCGTAGATGCATATGCAGACATTGGGAAAATATGCGGTCTTCTTGGTTGTTTGTCTATTCAGGACACATCGGAGACTCAGAATTTTTTTTAGAAATGTCAGTGTTTATAGGATGAAATTAATTCGACAAGCAGAAATTGTGAATGGACTGAATGGTGACGTTTAATATACTTTTGTAATAAATATGCGCAGACAAATTTAACTTCTTTTTCTGAATTTTATCGCAGCACGAATCATATTGCAATTCAGATATTCAGATATTAATAATGAAATTAATTCAACAACTAGGAGCTGGGAGTGAAATGAAAAGTGACGTTTAATGTTTTTTTCTACTAGAGACTCGGGTAAATTCTATTTTAGTGAATTTTATCGTAGATTTACATTATAAGTTCAACTCTTCTAGAAAATCGTGGATTTCGAGACATTTGTAAAACTCCATTTCATGTCTCGTAGAATTGTTTTCTTTTCCAGCCTGTGAAAAGAACTACTTTTAGTGTGTTAGATACTAGTTTCTAGTCCTTTTAATTTTGCTTCTCTTAATAGTGTCACCCTTCTTGATTCTATAAACTATGAAGAAGAAATTAATGATTACTTAAATTTGTTCAAACTTGAAAAAAATATAAAAATATAATAAAAGGTACAAATGCCAGATCTTTCCAGGAAAGATGCACTCGACGAAGACTTGAAATAAGGCAAGCTATTCGAGGAAGAAACGGCACGTAAATAAAATTTTTAAGATACTATCGCTCTTTGTAAGGTCTTATGCAAGATTTAACAGCGTTTTCGAATAAAAAGCGTTTGCAAGAATTGCTCAAAGCGTAGTAGCTCAAGAGCATGCTCGAAATTCTTCCTATTTTGAAACAATTTACATTCTTCGCGGGCATATACTTAGAAAGAAAACTGTAAATTAATGAAGAACGAAGTCAGTTTTAACTGAGATTTGAACACGTACACACATACAACACACACGCAGAGTTCCCTTTTCCATCTTCATCCCGTTGTTTAAAACTCTTCAGAAAGAGGCTTCGTGCTCGAGAGAAGAAAAAAACATCTCACGTAAGAAATTTAGACGGAAGTTGGAGTTCGAGGTCCTATCGGCGTATGCAGAAGAAGAAAAAGTTTAACGCTCTGGATATATCTACTTCGCTTTTACGATCTTACGCGTCCACTTTCGTGCAGCTAAGGTTTATGGAAAATAAAAGCTTACTTTCGGCATAAACGTGCGAAAGAAAAATTCGTCGTAAAGGAAAGAGTCCTCGTAAAATTAGAATATTATAATTCCTATAAAAGAAAAAAAAGAGAAGGCGGAAAGAAAGAAAGAAGATCGGCCTGTCGCTGTTGGTAGACTAGCGACGTGAATTTTTTTCGTATTCTTCGAACGCCGCCGTAAATTTTCAATCGAGTGCTAAGAGAATCTATCGTACTAGAGGAATCGTTTATCGTGCATTTTAAGCGCACGTCTTCAGATTTGTTCGATCGATCTTTATCGCATGCGCAAGCGACTCTTCCAAGCATTCGAAGAACCCTCAAATTAGGAGGTGTGATACCTTGTGCTTTTTATCAGTGTCAAATAGCGATTATTCCAATAGAAATCGAACGAGAAAGAGAGAAAGAGAGATTATTTATAAAGTTGATTCATTTAATTTTTCTAACAGACAATAAGACATTGAATTATAAGATACGGTTAATTATAAGACATGGCATTCTGCACTAAATACATACATAGTGATTCGATATTAAATACGTAGGTCCAAAAGCAATCTGATGAAATCTGTGGACTATGACCAAAGTAACGTAAAGTTTCGCTACATCGTGGATTTTGTGAGAAACTTTACCTATTTAGCTAACCGAGATAGTCAAAAGTTAGGCAACTGTTTTTACCAAAAATTACTTTCATGAATTTTTGAACCAGTTCTATAAAACCAGTACGTTACATTTGGTATACTCATATTATAAAATTATCTTTTGTGTGTGCGTCTACGTAGATTTTCCTAATAATATAAATATGTATCTACAAATTCAATTTGATAAAAATCAAAATAAAAAATTCTATTAATATTATAATAGCCATATATGTCTTTTAATACTTAATAGATAAGTACTTTCAAGAAACGTTCGAGTGATCAATATCATTGTCAATATTCAAGGTTCTTAACATTGTAATGACAATATACGTATACCTATTGATCGTTTAGTGTGTCTCGTAACCACGATAATGTTGAAAACCTTAAATATTGGCAATAATATTTATCGTCTGAACACTCTTACAATACATAAATTCATATATAAAAATATATATGAATTTAAATATATTATTTATATTAGAATACGTTATTTATAAATAGCTTAAAACTATTATCGCATATTACGATAAGTAGCTTAACAAGATTATTCATCTGCTTGTTACTACACATATATTCTATATACGCTTCATCTAGCAATAAAGTAATAAAAGTATGGCATTATTCTAATATCAAGCTTTATTCCTACAATAAATAATCTAAATTACGTTCGAGCATAGCTGCACAACTAATGCAACAAGAATGCTTTACTACGTGCATATAATTTTATTATATACTTTTGCAATTCCGGGAATTCCTATAATACAGCGAAGGAAAGCCAAACCGATTATTCTAACATGAGCTCACGGCCGCAAACAGGAGGATTAATGGCGCAGGGTTAGGTGTTAACGCACGGCCAAGTGTTTTATAACCTGAAAGAGGCATGCGGCTTGTCTTGTCGCGAGCTCTAGCTCATTTATTCCCCGTTCGAGAACCAATGGCGAGTACCAAGAAACAGGAAGATGAGAACTTAAAGTTTACGTGAAAACAGCACCGCCGTGACACCACTTAAGTGGCTACGCTGTGTCCCGTAAACGAGAGGGCCACCAGCAATTTATCACTAATAATAGCGAGCTGTGTATCGACTTTAATTTACCGTCGTGTCGACGTTAATCAATTTTATCGGGCAAGATAAACCAAACTGACGCTTCCTTCCGTTCATACGCTCTGCACCCATGGATTTTCCTAATAAATCAAGTTCAGGTTCTCGTTTGAAGGAACGTTCGTTGGTTGCCAAGAGCGATGCCGGTATTCAATTTTAGCTAACGGAATTAGCTGCTCGTGGTTAACCCTAGAAAAAACATCGAATCTTAATTGGACGAGTTACTACGCAGAATTTCACATAGCCGTGTACATGAATAGATAATTATAGAAAATATACATTTAGCGTGATAGTAGAGTTCTTACATTTATGTTAATTAATCGTGAAATGACCAATATAAATGTTAGTCTGCTAAACTAACCCTTAATTAATGCCCGAGGGAAATTTAAATTGAAGAGTATATTTTAAAATTCAGCTTTATCTGTATCATGTACTGTTTTGTTAGTAGGTGTCCGGAGTTTTTTTTAATAATGGATAAGTGTGTGTTTTGAAGGAAATGTAGCTTTCTCCTGATTCTAAAAGGATATTCACTTTTCAAAAGATAATTACAATTGCGGTATCGTTAGCGTAACATTAAAGGATCGTAGCAATCCTTAATCCTTACTTATAAAAATTTTATCGAATTTTATCGTTTTACATTTTGACGAATCAATGAGATTTCATAGATTTGACAAACTGTTAAAATAATTTCCTTCCTATTTTGCTTTTATATTGGTATAAATGAACATGAATATATAACCTTGAATGATATGGACAAACGACCTTGGATGACCTCGTTCTAGGACAATGAACTCGCATGAGATCGGGCTGAACGTTTGACTAAAGAAAGATACATGACAAAGATTTTCTTGAAATCTCGAAGGAAAGCCCCACAAACTTCGGACAAACTTCTTAAACAAACTTACAAACCTGTTAGACAAACTTTGCATCCATTATAAATTGTCTTTCGCGCAACAGAGTAACTTATGTTTGAAACATTTTTACGTGAATAACCGTATGTAAAAATTGGACCAGTACAATGTGTCTGATTGCTATAAATTTATTTACTTCAACGAGATTGCTATGTTGATAATATTGTAGGGGAAAATCACTATTACAGTTTATGTATCTTGTATTATATATTATTATATGGTATATATTATATTTCAAATTTAATTTGTGAAATATTTTTTAATCAAATTTTGAAGGACCTGACGGTTTATCCCGGAAATATCCCGATTTATCAGAGTCTGACATTTCTTTTGGATTTAGCTTTAACACAATTCCATTTATAAAATAAAAATCTAATAATAAATCTATAACTGGAATTAAATAGCGGACAACCCATTTAGTATGACAATTTCTAGAAAGAAGACGATTTGCACGATCGAAGAAAAGTAGCGAAATACAACAACATGGAGTGGCGTATCATCAAACAAGCATTGCGAAGCAAAAAGCCAATAGCTTCGATTGAAACAAGGTGATAAAGACGATATTCCACTGTTCCTTTGCCTTTCTCGAGCAATTGTCTCTTATTGTTCCATCAATATAGCCATTTCTTTCTTTACTTTCTTCTTCAGAAGATAAGTTTCTACGGAAACAATCTTCTATGTCTTATTTATCATGGCTTTGTACTTTAATTATTTGTACTCCAATTGTTTACAGATCATAGGAGAGCAGATATGTGTGTATATCGTTTTATGTTGTGCCCTGAGAGACATACACGCACAAACATTTGTTTACAGCTAAAAACGATACAAACATCATTTTGAGGTAGTACAAAAGAAACTGATTTCATCATTCTCCTCTTTATCATTTTTATGCAATGCAAATTGACAATGAAAAGCAATGTACATAAATAAGCATTATTAAATTACAATCTTCTATGTAACTTATCTACTGACAACTAAAATATATTACAAGCACATTTCTCACATCATCAATTGATAGGTAGAGATAATTCACTGACACATACATTTCATATATACGAGTGTCAAAAATAACGATATCCTGTATATTAAAAATCCATATACAAACATTAAACAACATAATTGAGGAAATCCTAGTTTCCATACATACTAAATACATATACATACATTAAAAAGATTAATTCAAATTGGAAAGTCTAGTTCCTATATATATTAAAGATTCACATATACATATATTAAACAACTTAATTCAAGGAGAAAAATATAGTTGCTATATATACTAAAGATCCACATATACATACGTTAAAAAACTTAATCCAAAAGGAAACTGGACTTGCCTCTTCTCCAAGGATATTAACCTCGAAGAATTCTTTCAAATGCAGCTCGTCTCACCTGCTCGAGCAACCAGTAGTTACTGCGACAAAAATCTGCGATCCTCTCTCGTTCGTCTCTTTACTTAGCACATCTCTATCGCTCATCCATTAGTTGCTTCGCACGATCCTGTTTATCTTTATTACTTAAGCTGGTAGCAGGGTCTTGTCCTCGACGGTGGCAGCAGACCCGTGCACCTTCGGCGCAATTATCAACTCCCTTTCTTGCGAGGTTGCGCCACACGTACACACAACAACGCCTGTTACATCGTGAGACAATGTTTACAGTGCAAACACGAGCCACTCGAGAATTTGAATTCAATTCCAGACTCGGGTTCTAAGGTACACTGGGGCTGAAACGAGCGCGCCCACACGTTTTAACCTCCGTCTTGCCACGTAGAATCTCGGAAAGCCTTCATTATCGTTTCACAAAGGGAAAGAATATAGCTGTCTGGATGTCTGACGAGTGAGGAATTCTTTATTACGCTACTAAAGTAATTTCAAGGGGAGGGAGGCGGAGACAGGAGGAGATTTGTCCTGGTACCAGTCATCCTCCTACGTGTCCCATTCTTTAGACGTATTCGTAGGAAACACTATGGTTAAAAAGGGGTCATGTATTTTCGTAATAAGTGTAATAATATAATAAATCACATGGATGCGCGTAATAAATAACATTCGCAACAACGTAAAAATACTCGATGCGTTGTCTACTTTCGAATGTTCCTTTGCCGAATGTTGGATAATATATTGGTAGATATTTGGTCTAAGTATCAGTGGAATATCTTTTACAAAGAGAGATAGAACTTTGAGCGAAAGGAGCCCTGCAAAAATACGATATACATGCATATTCTTTTATTGTATAGAATATGTATGAGATGAGAATATATATCGTAGAAGTATTGGCAAAGGTAGTGGGAAAATATTCAGAACTGATTTTTTAGTTTATTTTATATCGTAATACTGTTTCGAGAATTTTGTTATAAATTTTGTTTGTTTACTTACAATGCGATATGCATTAAATAAAAATTAAATGACAATTGGCAAATTGACGAAGATTCATATGACGATGAAAATATGAATGTTTGGCCAAAGAATTACTTAACAACACATGTTTAAATATTGTGCCTCTTTAAATTTATAAAATTTTGATTACATTAAAACAAAACGTTTTCATTCTTCTGCAAATATTGCTATATGTGACAATGTATAACTCCTATGTACATCATAAATTAATCTAGACTCGTCGCATCGCTCGATGTTTAACGAAAATAAAATCGTTGTACATTCGCATTGATATCCCTACATAAACGGTAATCGATTTTTATGTATTATTTATACCGTTACAATAAAAACATTACGATATTATGTATACTATTTTCATAAATTGAAGTGTGAAATATTATACAATAAGGCTGGAAGTACGGTTTTATTGGAATGTGAAACGAAAAAACATAACAATAAATTCACAAGTACTTTCAGTTATTCGGTCCATTAACCGTAAAGAACGGGTTAACGAGTTATTCGTATTGCCAATATCTTGTATTTAATAATTAATTCATACGGAGATCTTTAGTATTTTGAAATATATGTTTATATAAAAAATTATATCGTTGTATTTTTAAAGTACCAACGATGATTAAAAATTATTACCGCAGAGAGATATTACTTTCAAATAATATTGATAGGCAAAGTTCATTTTCTTCTGAGAGAATCAACTTACTATTGCTTATTATTAACAATAAGTCTTACATATATACAAATATATATATATATTTCTAAATTAAATAGACTGATCTACCAAAATCAACATCCTTACAGAGATGAATTAAGTTGAACAATCATGTAATTAAATTTATTTGCCAATTCTCAGGTAACGCGACTCAACTATGTAAATACATAAATTTATCGGATTCCATTAAACTGTACGTACGTGGAGAAAGCCAAACTTTACTCATAATTAGTTATACACGCTTAACGGCAAATGTCGATAGTTCTTGCGTAAACTGTAGCTGAGACTCGTCTCTCAAATGGAGAAGCAACTTCCGTTAAGTGAGAAGCGATATTGCACAGTTAATACTCATGAAATTTTTCTTTCTTTCCTGTACTTTCTTCATCAGACGTTCCGAAATCTTTTCATAAAATTAATTACATTTTACTCACAAAATAGTAACCGCGCAGACACTTTTAACCTTCCATAGTATCGATTTCTAGAACACGCAACGGGATTTCACGTTGCAGCACAACATACTATCGAATTTCGCGAAACGAGGATTTTCAATTAGGAAGAAAGTAGGCAGAGGGCAAAGGTCGAGTAACAAAGTAACCGTTGTTCCGTTGCGAAAGGTGCAATTAACTCTGGCCGTTTTTGTTCCTATCAAAGATACCGACCAAGGGAGGTGCAATACCAGGAAGTTACCTGTTGATACGAGATGGCTTTCCTTTCGGCGTGGCTAATTGCAAAAGTGGGACAATAAAGGCTCGAAACAGCGAGCGCCCCGGGCCTTCGCGCAACATCACCTGGCCCAGATGCAAGGTTTGCAGCTGTGACAAGGGTTGCAGCTGCGAAACACGACAATCTCGAAATGGCGTTTACGTTTCTCTTTTTTTTTTTTACCAATGATCCTTGATAGCGTATGCCGCCTCCACCAGATCTCTCCATGGTGCCAAATGCTACCCCTTTTCGTTTCTTTCCTTTTCTCCCTCTCCTTCCCTCTCTCCCTTTTTCTATTGGCACTTCTTCTCGCTTCCTTTCTAAAAGGGGAGAATTGAATGGAGGTATGGTATAATATCTGGTGTTCTTTTATATCGCTCGTGGTGACTTTCAAAGACAGTTGTTTGATATGGCTTTTTGATTTTACTGCGTTGATCAAGACACGGTCAAGGTTTGTATGTTCCACTTGATGTTGTCGAGCTTATATCAATCTTACTATCTTTTAAAAGAATTGTTTGAAGTTGCATCGACTATTGTAATGGTTTATTAATAGACTGTGGATGTTTATGTTTATTTTTAGAAAATTTAGAGATGCAAATATTTGCAGAATGCACGCAACCCGAAAAAATGTATAAAACATCGAATGCGAGGTGCGTGTTATAATTTTTCACTACGTGAAAGGAATCTGCATTTAGTTTCATTTTTCTTAACCATGTTGGTAAAAGTATTTGTTTGCACGAATATCCGTAGTCTATAGTTATCAATGATTCAGATTTGTCTAGTGGACTGACGAATTTCAGTTGCGAAACATTTGGAAAAACGATGTTAGTTCTGTGCAATAATAAACCAATATTGAAGAAAGAAATTCATACGTGACATCGTATTATTTTGTTCACGAATAAAAATAGGAACTTTTAAACGCGAGACAGCAGAGTATCACAATTACACTTTTCTTTTGAAAATAAAAGAAGATTTAGAAAAACGTAAGAACGACTTTGAATCTAGAGAGAATAACAGAAAAGACAAAATTAACATAAACAAAATTTTCGACCTTGGAACGTTCGATAATCGATAAATCTGCTATAGATCAACGTAAAAAGTATTCAGATATTGCTTGAAGTTACAAAATAACTTCCACGAACGTTCCGATGTGCACTGATCTCGAATTTCAATATCTTTGGTTCAGAAGTATGTTAAATCTCGCTTGGTTGAAACTTGAGTCTATCGATCATGTATTGGAACTTCCTGTTTACACGGAGTCGATACGATGTGAGGCGGATGTGATTGATGAATGGTATTGGAGTTGCTTATAATGGTCAGTTTCAAATGTGGTAGTTATGCTAGCTACATATGGCAAATCGGAGTAAAAATGTACAGCTATTTGTCCATTTAGAACTCATTTCCCAAGAAGCAAGTAACATGCAAAAAGAATGAAATAAATCGTTCAAATTATTTTTCTACAGTTTTGTAATGTATATGAACTGACATTTTTTATATATTTTTTTAAATATGGAAAAATAATGCGTTTGAAGCACATGGTTATAATAGAACGTCGATTATTGTGACAAGTTAAGATACATATACGTCAATTGGTAATAATATACCTTTTATCATTAAACTTCAAATGAAACGATTTACGACAATAAAATTGAAACAGTGACTTCGCACAGTCGAAAATATAATGATATCTTTGCGTTCACGTAACTCGAACACGAAAACGAAAATGATTTCTACCGCCTTCTACTTACATTGAAAGAAATTACCTGTTGTTTACTCGAATAGTAAATTACGCCATTTCATTTGCTACCCAAATCGAACAAAAACAATCAACGTTTCTCCCCTTCGCTGCCAATTCTGATGCACGAAATTCGTCGTAAATATACGGTACATTTGTTAATCGGATATTGGGCGGGTTCGATAGGTAGATCAGTTTCAAACTATTGCAGTGGATCGGGCGGAGTCACAATAGAAATTTCACGTTCGACGAATTTCGCGCAATCGAGAAACGATGTTATAAATTCCCATTAGGAGCACCTGCCTGAAATAACTTTCTCGTTCGAAGGGGCAGAAAATTTCGAAATCTCCAACAGAGAAGCGCGAGTTTCTCCTCGTTTTGGTCGACTATCAAACCCTTCCGAGTGAGCCATGCGTTGGCGTTCTGTAAAATCAAAGGTAGGCTTGAAGTTCGAACAAGCGCGGAGCCAGGCGAGCGCGGCACATTCGTCGAAAGGGAGAGTGAAACAAATGGATGAGGGGATGGAGTACAGAAAACGGGTGGAGACGGAGAATCCTTTGATAATTTAGGGCACGTTGCAAGAAGGAATAGCAAGGGGGCGGATGGTATTATTACGGTAATGTTATTAAAACTTCGCTTCTTCGGCTCCGTCCCAGCCATCTCTCGTGCACCGCCATGCTTTCGTCCTTAATTAACGAGTTAAGGACGAAAAGTTAGGACCTGTAAACCTGAAGGAACAACGTGCCAGAGCCCGCGGGATGCGACGAATGACGAAATTAACGACTCGTCCTTTCCACTTGAAGTCTCCTCGCACGTGAGCTAGAAACTTTTGGTCAACTTCTCCTACTGAGAGCCCGAGCCCCTTGGCTTTTGGAATAGAAAAAGTTCTCGCTAAATTCGAAACGGCTCCTCCTAACTTTCTCTTTCCTTTTTTTTCTTTTTCTCCTTCTTTTTTTTTTTTTTTTTTTTTACAACGAATTCAACAGAGTCCACCGGGCCGCGTCGCGTCGGTCGCAAGATAAATAGCAGGTCGCGTTTATTTCATTGAACATCCGCTAACTTATTACGAACTAACGAAACGAAACTTTGACATTTGAGCGATGCAGTACGACACAGATATAGCGTGTACTTTTCATGCATTTTATTCTTTCCCTGTCAGAGTGTTGCATTTTTCATTTGATACAATTTAAGGCTAATTGAGTAACTCAGAAGTTAAATTGGTCAAATCTATAAATTGGATCCTACATATTCATCTATGCATCGAGAAATACAGAAAAGAGATGATGTTACGAACGCTTCCTTTTCATTTGCTTTAGAATTTACTTACTGTATATGTATGTCATGTTTTTGCGACGAATAAACTTATGGAAGTACCTAAGTAATGTGTTTCTTGAAAATTCAACATGAATGAATACGATGAGAAGCTTATCAGTTTCTCTCCTGAGAGACTTACTCTTTGTTGTAAATTTGCAAGCCCTGTAGGTATCAATCCTGTTTGTCTCTAGATAACTTGTATCAAAGCAAAAGATATATTTTTTCAAGATGTCCATTTTATTTTTATTACAAAAATATATTTCATAATGTTTGGAGTAAGAATTGTTATAAAATTGATGATATTTATTATCTACGTGTTCAAGCATATTCATCGCTTAATAACACTTACATTGTTTTATATAAAAGCGATGCCGGCATCATTTTTTAATGCTATTAGTAATAATATACAAATGCAAATTGCACTTAATTACCACAGTGTCCCCATTAGCATATAGGATATACAAAGCAGCCTGTAGACATATAAAAAAACATTTTTTTATTTTTGCAGTTACAATATTGCCTACCAGCAATCTTCAATTAAGAAATAAAAAAAAAAAAAATAAAGCATTTAAAACAATCTGTTAAAATCATATACTAATATGAAACAAGTCTGTGTGGGTGTCTTTAGACAGAAATCTCGATGTATTTCAATTACAAAAGTTTTCAATAAAGCGATCGTATATCTGAAGTCCCCGAAGATTGTATGAATCGCAGCATATTCTCTGTGAATATAGTTCTAAGAGTAACTATAGTAAACGAATGAAACGAGATATTTCATAGGAATACCACTACAATATGCAAGACACGATATCATGTTTGGAAGAACTGAATAGGAATCGTACGTGAAATAAATTATTCCTTGATCCTGTGCAACTTGTATTCAAACCCGCGGCACAATTTGTTTTAGAACGGATTTCCCCGAATTTCAATGTTCGTAGGTTATAATACGGGATAAACGATAATAACAATGAAAATACAGGAAGAGTGTACGACATGGAATGTGTATATGTAACAATAAAATTAACTGTCGAGAAGGAATTCCGGTTGTTAACTGGACAATGACTACTTTAGGCACGTAGTGTGCTGAAAAAGTTCGTGTATTAATTTATTACTTATATTTATTAAAAAAATAATAAGAAGAAGACATTAATACTGAAGATAATATTAATATGAAAATATTAATGAAAGAACTAGGAATACGTATATATATCTTTAACATTCCCTGTACGCGATTTGATCTGTCATGTCGTTTAGATTTATCGTCGAGCGAATCGTTCATCTCGCACACGAGGAAAAGTATCGAACCGTATGGCAGTATATAACTCAATATTTTGCGCCTGGTAAAGTTGTCGAAATAGAGCGTAAAATTCTCTGGTTTAGTATGACTGTACCAATGCGTAAAAAACGGTATACTGGGATATTATAACAAGAAGGAAATATTTCCAATTAAACGAATATATTGTGAATTATTCAACGGTATTATACATTGGCGTAATTACTCAACAAAATACATCTATTACTAAATATACGTATAATAGAGATACAAAGAAATGTAGATAATAAAATGACGTTTAAGAGACCAATGTCATTTATGTACAAATTTAACGGGCGATTTGAGATTTTACTTTAAAAAATGGCGTAATTACTTCAAAATAGCAAATATGACAGATTTAGATTAATTAAATACGAATAACGACCAGTGACTCATGACTGTGTACGTACTATACTGAATCTTCTGCTAGCCAGTGTTGTGTATGAAACAAAAGAAAAATTGGATGATACCGTCATACGCGAATGATCAGCCGAGCAATCTGATTTCGATGACGGATCGTGGATGATATCTGACCAAACGCCCTTCTGATTTTTCACAGATCGTGTGACGAATAAAATCGTTGATAATTTCGGCGCACATGTACGTTTTATTTATCATCCAAATTGTGAAATGCCTGTAAATGATAGAAAATTCGTTTAAAAACATTTCATTTCCCATTTTCGCGCAACACAAAATTTATTTTTCTACGGACAATCGCTTTTTATTATCTCCGATAATGTTGCAAACTATGTATGGCTACGGATACGCTGTTTGTATTGCAGATTCATAAATATTCGGACACCTCTACATTATTATAAATGTATAAAACATACTTCAAATGAAACTTTTTAATCTAATTTTCGTCTCTGATAATATTAAATTAGTATAAATGAAATTGTAACAATTGAAGTTGCATGAGAATTGCTCCCGCTCCTCTTCAATGCTAGAATCTTCTAAAGAACGAAAAATAGTTTCTAAAATCTACACAGACCCATTGAAACACATCTATCATTCACTAAAAATAAACAGGAGGCTAGACGAATACAGCCATGTTCGACGTTTTAGTTTAAAATTAGCAATACATTTGATGTCCTGCTATGGTCGAAAGTAAAAAGAAAATTAACAGCAAGGAGACAATCTTCTATCATAACACTAACGATATGACAAAATATAAATCCTTTAATCAAATTTCGCTACGTGTCGAAATATTTATAGTATTACAGTAGTGTGTACTAATGTTGAAGTAGAAAGAGAGACGTGGAAGGAAGAAGTGAAAAACAGGGAACGATCGGTGGTGTTAAAGAGATGAAACACGAAACAGAGGAAAAATAGCAGACTGCGCGTTTCGTGCTACGTTCGATCAGTCATGGGAGGTACAGCGTCTAATTAAGCTCGCGTTAAAATCCCAACAGTAATCAGGTCGACGAGTCATTTGTCAGCACCGCTACGGATGGGAATTGGGCAATACGATTATATCTTCGTGCTCGGCTCTTATTCGATTGCACCGCGAACATGGCTGCTATTAACTTTGCGCTTTCATCGGACCAGTTTTCAACCGTATTCAATACACCAAAGACGATTTTTATTCGCCGAACTTCCTTTTATCAAATGTTTGCTCTAACAAATATGAGAACACCATTCTAATTCCAATATCCTCAAATTGGATTTTCGTGTTTGATTTCCATTCCAATGATTGAAGTCAGACTTGATGTAGAACAGAAAGAAGGAAGGAAATGCATTTGATAGCATCTCTGCTAATATTGATAATTGAATCGTGTATAACATCTAACGAGGTTTTATTGCTTATTAATTTTAGGAGAATTGCTGCAATTTATTTGAAACGCATTTACGAAGTATCTTTGCCCGAATATATAAATTTCAATGATAAAATTAACACATAGTATTCAATTATTTTTGAACATAATTAATTTGAAATTGGAGAGCTTACGTACCACAAAATTGGCAATATTTCGGAAATCTTATATGATCAATATGTTATTAATTTCGTTAATTAATTTCTTAATGATTATATTTAATAGCAATTACGTTTTAAAATGTAATATGGCATTTTGAGTGAGCCGCGGGATTGATAGATATTGCACAGAGAACGAGAAACAAAGAATTTTTGTAAATTTAAAAGTAGAACACAGCATTCGTGCATAAAACATCAGTTAGTCCGATTCTGTACAAGAGATACAATTCCTTCTTACAAATTTTACACCATGAATTGCAAAATATAATTTGCATCCTTGAGATGATTGCAAATTGTACATTTATTTCTATTCATTTTCACAGCAAGTATAGGAAAAAACGATGCTTGATCGTGTTCTTGATAATTCATGATATCTTTCTCTATTTTCCATGCGCCACTTCAAAAAACCATTTCTCAAAAATTTGTCATGCCGACTACGTCTACGATTTTATAATTACACAATTCAAACAATTTTCGAACATTCAGCTTGTAATTTCAAAAAATTCCAAATTTCTAAAGAATTTTCTTATTCGAATAACTCAACAATTATGGTCTTGTGTAGCTTTTCCTTCCTAATTCGAAGTTTCAACGATTAACTATATAATCATTTAAAGAACAAAATCTATACGAAACTATAGTGATTGATCTGAAATTGAAAACTACCTTTGTAAATTTTTGAAGCTGATAAAATGAAATTCGTCCGTTTGTAATGTGTCAAACAGTGTATTAATTTATCATACATTTTTAAAAAGTCTTTAATATGTAGTTAAGCGTTTCTCTTTTTTTCAGTATCGCAACTGGGATATGGATTTTTCATAAAACACTTTAAAAACTGCTACACATTTACGTTGCGAAGTGCTTGTATCTACGTGAAAATATTCTGCACAAAAAGCGGCTGACGATGAGTGGTAATTGATCTGGCTGTCGAATACTTGGCGAATTTTTCACGTGACCTATTTTATAACAAGGAAAGATTGACAAGGTGGTATACAAATTGTGACATGTACAAACAAAATGGTATCTACCAATGAAAAGCTACAATTTTTCTCCACGCATAATCGATACACCTGTACGGTTATTAATAAATACGTATTAAGCATGATATGACTTCATTTAGAACCAACTGAATTAAGATATTGACGCATATGAAATCTGTTCGTCAGAAACCCAATCAATAGATACATAAGTGCACAATTATTACATTCATAATTGACACGAGAATAATAAAATATGAAAATCGAAAATCAGTAATAAAATTTACTCATCCAAAGTAGAATATCATGTTCCAAATCTAATTTTCTTGCGCGAATCTATAACATATCTTATAACGATATCTAACAACAAAAGTATAAGAAAATTTAAGGATAAAGAAATAATAATTTTCTAATTTAAACGGATCATTCCAATTTTTCTATAATTTTCTTACACCGTCAAAAAAGGATTAACAATTCCATATATCAAATCATTTTGAAAATATCTAACAATATTTCCAAACCATAAGTTTTCTATGCAATTCGAAAAGGGAAGAAATTATAAAGGAAAAAGGAGGAAATGGAAGCAGTCGTTTCCCATAAATGCATATCCACGCTTCCCAGGTTTTAATTGCTTTTCGCCGGGCAAGCTCAATGGCTAGGTCCTGTTATGTGTGAAATTAACCCAGTTTACCCTCGACGAAAAAGGGGAGTGGAAATTCCCTTTCATCCCCCGATCCCCTTGATCATTATATCTATACTCTTCGTCGAAACAGCATTCGAAACGATAGAGAAAGAGGGGAAGATTACATTACCGTGCATACACACGTAGACCAGGATGGACCCAGTGCGACAATACTTCGCATAATTATTATTGATCACGAGTTACACCACCTATGGGAATTTGGCAATCTCTCTGGTCCTCCAAGTGCCAATCTGCCGGAATATTCATTCCGCCAGGAAATAATCTCTCTCTGATAATTATGTTTAACGATCATTATGCTTGCAGTGGAGTTCGTGTTGTTTTTTAATCACTTTAGTTTCCGTTATATTGCATATGTTATATTATATTACCATTCTATATGCAAATTATTGTACTACATATAAAATCAATCTTTTTATCCCTGATACTCTATCCTTAATAGATTTCGTAAATTCGTGTTGTAAGTAACGTAATAATTATAGATTACTAGACTGCGCACTCTTTTATGTATATTATGTAATTTTTTTTATTACGCTTAGAAATTTATTCCATTCTCTAAATGTTATAAACTTTACGATATTTTGTATATTTTCGTATATTTAAATTCTCTACGAGTATACACGAACGTCTCTGGTTTGCGAATTACACATATAATACTTCGATTAATAATAATTAATAAAACGATTATTTGTTACATAACATATAGCTTGTTTATTTTTATTGTAAATTATCCACGGATGTATTAAAGCAATAATTTACTAAAATTATTTAAACATCAAAACACAGCAAAAAAAAGGTTTTTTGATAACCGATCTGTTCTATTTATAGGCACGATGAAAACGAAAAAAAAAACAAAAACAAAAAAATAGAGGTGATTCGAGAGATCGGTACTTTTCAGACTCTCGCGAGCAACACGATCGACGATTTGTAGGGTGACCTATTCACGAAATGCACACCGGTCACATGGGAAATACATGGCTGCTGCAAACACAGAGGCTCGTAGAGAAAAGGGCGAGTACACGAGCTGTCCGGTGCAGTTTGTGTGCCTCTCGATTATTATCCTCGAAACCCCAGCATAGGCAGCGCTTGATCAGGGGGTGGCATTCATCCCTGGATGTTGCCAATTAGCACGAAGCGTTCGAGGGTCAAGAGATAATGTTTGCACTTGGCACAATTTCGGTAATAACTGAACTAACCTTTGTGAAACTTCAATTGAAATCGTTCGTGAACGTTTAACAGTTTCCAGTCTATAATCTCTCTTCTATCCCAAATTCGGCCATCATTGTCTCTGTAACTAATGTACGTAGATAGTATGTCGATAGAAAGTTTCACGTCTCATTCGAATTGCATTGTTCGCATTTCTGAATTCTTCGATTAATCCTTTCTACATTGCGGTTTTTATTATGCTTTCACATCTCTGTTAATGTAATTAAGAGCATGAAATACAAGATTTATTTCACACATTAAACGTTCTATTTAGTTAGTATATTTATTCACGTTACGTGCACTTTGCACAGTTTTGTACCCCTCAATTTTCTATAAATGCATGAAAATCCGCGATTTGATTATTTTTCTTCGAAATTAGTTTGTATTAAAAATCCCTAAATTATTGTTTCATTGTGCCTGCTTTCATATTCTAATAAAGAAAAACACCCACCATTTTTTTTAAATCGATTTTATATTATTCTTTAAAATATTGCGAGAAAGAGAAACATGGAAAAGTAATATTTGGATTTTAGAGTTCATTAAGTTCATTATTATTGGATTTAGTTAACTTAAGTGTTATCCTTGAGAAATATCGATAGAGGCATTTGCAAAGTAGAATAAATATTCCATCGCTATTTTAGATGTTCAATATTTTCATCGTTATTTCATTAACGAAATTTCATTCTTCCTACGTATCGAATATCTTAACGCAGAAATTAAAAGTTTCTACTCAGATAAGAGGATTCTAAGCTCAGTAAAAATTCTATCATTTCCCTGAATATTTCAGATTTACCAGGAAACACAGGTCCCGTCGCATGAAATCCGAACAATTTCCTTCGATGTTGCAATAAAGAATCTCGCCGATGATATTAACCCTCTTTGCCAGAATAGAAGAACATCGAAAGAGATTGTCTAATAATACGATGATTCTCGACTGGCAACTTTCATTCGCGTATTCATCGGTGGTAATTAAAATTCGATAATTTCTCACGCGAGCACGGGGAATGAAGGTTGAGAACTCACCGGGAGAAGGTTCACTGAGCGACAGTTCGTTCTACTTACCTGAAACAAAGGAAATGCAAATCGTTATAATTTGATCGTTAAGGTGCCGCGATTATTCGGCACAGTTATGCAAAACAGGGTATTTGATTTAACGACGAAGAGAATCAGGAGACTGAGAAAGGCTAGATGATGTTTACCTGGTCACAAACAATCATCAAACGCAGAATACGCGTTAAATAGCAGTAGTCAAATCACATTGGTGTGGAAATTTAATTAATGATCAAGTAATTAAAATGCTTTGAAAGTAAAGACGAAGTTTCTCTGCACATAATATGTACGAAAAGTTTTTCTTTTCCGATGTATTTGTACCAGCTGTCGTGATAGAACTAGACGGATGATTCCTCGCGTCAAAATATGTCAGAATGTCCTTGCTAGTTAGAAACTTTGTTTTCAAAAAAGCGAATCTATTCAGCCAATTTTGAAAATCAATCTACTACAGACACTGTATTACGACAGCTATTGTATTGTGTTTCCTACAGAGGCTACTTTCTATTGTACTCAGGTTTTAATTGAACGTTGAACAGACATTTAATATATTTCTATTGAATTCGGTTTTTAATAAACATTTTAATTAGAAAATAGAAGCTAAGGATGACGGTGCTAATCTGAAACCAGGAATGTTACAGCTGCTCAAAGGAATTCCTTTATTACCAACTTCCTAATTATCGTGAGTTTCATAAATCTATTATCAGCGATCCTTTAACTAGATGAAATTAGATAGCTTCTAATATTAAATCTATGTTCTAAGACAGCGTCGCATCAGTTACAACGTTTGAAATTCGAAGAATTAAAATCTAGCTTTATCATTTCGTTTCTATATTATTTGTCGAATATAATAAAATTCGAATATAATAAAATTGATTAAGCTTCGTCAATTGCTATATAAAGTGGAGCACACATCATGTAGAGCACACTTCAAATAATGGAAAGGTTTTAATGAAAAATATTTCACATAAAAATTTAATGATTTTGAACATAATTTTTACCCTTTTCTTATACGTGGACGCACGGAGAACATACAAAGATTAAACTTCTTCCTTTTAATAGAATCATATAATTTTTATTACGTAAATCGATTCAGCTCGGTATTCGCTATAAAAAAAGTATTACCTCTTTATGTCAAAAAGGCTATTAGCGATATAAACTATAGAAACGGTATATCAGAACACATCGATCTCACGTATGAGCCATTTCAAGACTATATTGATCAATTTTATAAGTTGAAAAATACAGAAATCTTAAATATAAACCGCGTTTCAAGTAGATGAGCGAAATAAGTGTATTTATTAGAAAATTTACTTAATTCTGTACAAAATTATTAACAAAAAGTACACCTTTGTTTAAAACACGAATTCTTGGCGCGAGATTTCAAATTGTGGCTTCGAATTACTTTGAACGACTTACGTGCATCAATGAATCGAATTCTACCAGTGAAAGCAATTGACTATTTGACGGTACAATAAAATGATTAAAAATTCTGAATGAACGATTTAAGAAATAATTGTCTCAAGATTCGCTGCATTTCTATTAGTATCACATACAAAAATACATAATTTTTTTTTTTTTGAAAAATATTAATAACTGGGTTACGTACGATGACATTTGAGAAATGAAACTAGGAATACTATATTTGATAACTGGTATATTAATAGGTAAGATAGTAATAAGCAATTACAATGTAGGCTGGAATCCATCCTAAGGCGAAAGGCAATCGTTATAGTAAATAAATACATAAATAATAAAATAAATAGTATCCGACAAGTTACTCGAATCTCTGCTAAGGGATTAAATATGCCTCAGAGCAAAACAGACTTCTTCCCTTCTAGTCATCATATATAACCGATTCTTCCATTCCAACTCGAATACCTAACACATCGTCGAGTAAGAAATCGACCATGTCTGTTGAGCAGAGAACGACGACGATCGTTTGCAGATAGGAAACGAAGAGGTAGCCATGCAAGAGATACCGGGCGGAAACGGAGTGAGAATCAGCGAAGTAAGAAATGACCGTGCTCGAGGCACTCGAGTTGATGTTGCGGTCAGGAATTAGGCGAGTTTATTACCAGGAAGGGAAGTTGCTTCGAGATAGCAGTAGCGGGTTTCGTTATCGCGGATTTGTGCGACGAGGCGACGCACGTACTCTCGACTCCTCTCTTCCCTTGTTACTACCATCTTTTCTCCTCGTTCTCGTTCGGGCCCGCTGTCGCTGAAAGGCAAGAGATACCGAACGAAGAATGGGAGGCGAGCGGAGCAACGAAAATCCACGCGCGGAGAAAACAGCCGGAAGGATTGGAAGACGAGAGCAGATAGAGAGAAACGGGCCGAGGATAACATTACGAGTGGCACGAGCCATAAAACTATTCAAGACTCATTGCAGGCGCGCCAATGTCTCCAAACTCTGCAAACTTCCTCCTCCCTTCGAAGAAACACTTAGACGTCAGATTTGCCAGAGCCATCTCTCTCTCCCTTTCTCTCTTTCTCCTCCTATCCACTTTCACCTCTTCCCACAACGTCTTAGCGTAATAGCGTTCAAATTGTTTGAGAAGCCCTCTTAAATACAATGAATCTGTATTTGTGTAGCGACCAAGTACTCGGCCCTGTTAGTATATCAATCGTAAATAGATACAGACAGTCACGACAGATTACGTTCAGCCTGTAACGACGCTATCTTTGTTGGAGTAAAATTCTATCAAGTTTTACTTTAAAATTAGTGTATTTTACCAGTAGGACACTTAAGATCTATTTTAGAAACAACTTAGATCTTCGTATAATGTCAATATAATCTGTAATCCATAAAATAAGACTGCACAAACACAATGCATTTTTTCCTACATTTTCAAATTGGCTGACCAGCTTCCCAAGGAATTACAACTGTTTAACGTGCCATTCTTAAATTTCTCTGCAATTTGTTTATTTGCACATATAGTTGAAGATAATGCAGATCGCTTTATCAATTGAGTGTGCAATCTGTTCCGATGCTTTCGAGCGGTAATCTTCGCAACTACGTTATTTTCTTTGTGCATTTTATTTAAACATACGGAACAAAGAAGAAAAGCTGCGAGCGGGGTTGGAGAGAAGGAAGCTTAATTGCCTTCAGTTTATCTGGCAGAGCTTTCCCTAATCGTCTACGGACGGTCTGCTTGATCGAGCAACCGTGTCGAATTTTCCGCTCGAGGAGATCAGTTCCGTAACCTCGCAGAAATCTCCGAGGATTTCGCAGCCGTGATCCACGCCGAAAATTCTCGCGGAAAATAGGAGAGACACGAACTTTCGATCTGATATCTAACCAAGCGTATACGGCGTGGCTTTAGGGCACGCGTAACTCTTTGGCGGAAAGGTTGCTCTCTAGCATTCGAGTTTCATTTTAAACGTGTCGAAAACTTTCGCCAATTTCTACCCAACAGGATGCCGTGTGTTCCTCGCTCTATAAATCTTTTCGCAATCCAAATTAATGTGCCTCTTAGCAAAATAATTCCAAACGAAACGCTTAAATTATTACCTTGCTCGCCTGTTATACAACTGATATAGTTTGTATATCGCGTTTGTGAGAAATATTAAGTCGTTCGTGTGCTGGTTCTACTATGAGAAATATATTGTTTGCATTGGCCGTGTATAAATTATTGATTTTATCGGAATAAATTCCCTTTGCGTAATCCAATTGACAGGAAAATAAAAGCAAATTAATTAGCAAGGAGTTGATACGAGGTAAAATTCAAATTAAAAAAGAAAAATATCTTTTATGTAATCGACGTATGTATCGAAATATATAGTAAGTTACCGAGTGATATATGTCGTCCACATATGTTATCCGAACGATATAATTACCATTTGCTCGGTACAAAATATTTCGTTCTTTTTAAAATTACATTAAATAACAAAAGTATAATAGTCCAAAAATCTGACAAGTCTCGCGAATAAAAATACTTTATGGTCGTCGAAACAGATAGATTTCATTACTTTCAAAATTCCTTTCTTCCCCAAATTCACCTGCACAACACTGCACCAAAGGTCGTACATTACCAAATTTTTATTCAACGATGTAGACATAAACGAATAACTGTATAACAATGTTAACGAGTCGACTGTGAATTTCTATGCATTTACAAGAAATTTACGGATACAGAAATGCACGCAATACACGCAACAGATATGTAGAATGAGCAGATATATAACATGTCTAAAGTTTAATGTTTTTTCCAAAGTAGATAAGACGATTTTCTACCGAGAATTTACTGTATCAAAAATACGAATCTTGTGTGAAAATCCGCAATCTACTAACGAGCTACGATATTGAAGCAACGTTAAAACTAATTTAAGAAAGGATAAGAAAGACATTATTCTTACGTATGGCGAATTGCCGTTGAAATCAATGAAATCGTTACGACAAAGGGATCTCGACGCATTACGCTTCTGTAACAGCTGCGATCGAGTTCCGTAGCACAAATTCCATAGATCCTGAGGAGCAACCGACATGGCCTGTCCATTTCTCTTGACAAGCGAACAAACAAGCATCGGTGTTGGGAACGAAGAAGGAATTCTAAAAGACGTTCCACCGTTCGGGTCACCGAGATGTAGGATCGGAAGGAAAGCAAATGGAGAATAAGAGTAAAGGAAGAGAGGGACAAAGTAAGAGAGCGAGAGAGGGAGAAAGAAAGAGCGAGAGAGAGGAAGAAGTCGGAAAGGGAATAAGAGACATGGAAGAGAGTCGGGCCGAGCACTCGTATAAATTCATCGGACGTATCGAGGGTCGACTTCATCCTGACAAGGGTGGGCTTCGCGAATGTTGCAAGGGTTCCCCGAAGCTGAGAATGAATGTCGCTCGCCTCTGGGCTTGGTCAACGATAGACGGTACTCGTGCACCAAACTGATATTGCAAATAAAGGGACGACATTCCAATGAATACGATTTCGAGAATGTTCCTCTTTCTAAACTGCATTTATGGATTTATGGCGGAACAGGAATTCCTCCATCGAAAATACAGAATATCGAGCAATTTTGCGACAAATTGAAAAATCTATTTTGCTCGCGTAAAAACGAACGATAGCGAGGAATGGATGTCAGAAGAATAAAATATGGAAATTTCCTTCGATTGGAAGCTATTAAGTAGATATATCGGATGGTTTGAGATTTACTTTGAATGTTGTTTTATATTGGAATTTAATTATTGTTACATCCGATGACTCTGTACGTAACCCAGAATCCATTCCTCGGTCAAGGCGACCACTGGCTGTGCAAATATAATTAGTTGAACCGCAATACCTAAAGAACTGCAATAAAACTGCAACAATTTGTATTTTAAGCGTTATAAAATATATTTAAGTTGAGACGTTTCTCACGGTTACTGCTTCTTCAGGTAAAAAATGGGAAGGTCGAGTTTTTCCCATGTTCAATGGTCATTTCCACCTGTAAGCGACCGGTGGTGGGGCGACCAACACCCAGCAATAGCTTTCCTCTGCGACAGCATCGTCACCGAACTTCACTGGTTCATCTTTAGATCAGTCAACATCTCTTGACTGGTTTTTCATCCTTAGATCAGTCATCTATTTATTATTCGTATAAAATATTACATTGCCTTGTAACATTTTATATAAATTCCTGATATTTTTATTATTACATTATTTTGTAAGTAACGCACTATATCGAAAAATTTGCCAAATTTTAAGGTGTAAGGAACTGACTGTTTTTATTAACGAGCAATGTAGTAGGATTTGTTATACGATATTTCGACTTTTTAGAAATTTTTAAATTTTCCTCTTAAAGGATTCTTAAGGTTCTGATTAGAGTAGGTCATGTTCCGAGTAACTCTACTGTGTTAATAATATCTTAAGACTTTTTTAATAATCAAGATAAATGGAAGTTTGTTCGGGCTAAATTTAGGGAATAAAGTACACGTATAAAACAATTTTTATTTGTATTCTTTAATTTTATTCAATATCGTTCCATTGCGTACATTCCTTTTCTTTTCTATTTCATTAGCATAAATCATTTCTATATTAATTTACAAGTTTGCTGATAACTGCATTGACAGCTGCGAACATTAGCAATTACTATTCGATTTTACCATGAAAATTTAATGTACAAGATAAGAAACATTACTATATTTCATATAGAAAATGATGTAACACTATGTTCAAGATGTAAACATGAAATTTCCTCGATAAGTCAATATCATTGTTTTAGATGTCAAACGTTAACATATTTTATTAATTAATATGAAATGTATATCCATTCGCGTTTCTCGTGTCCATTAAACGCGTTATCGAAGAATTGGTTCGTTTTAATTTCTCCGAACATAAAATACGGCCTGCACGTTTCGACCGTGGTGTAATTTTATCGGCTATCTAATTTAATTCACCAGGCTCGATTATAACACACTTCGAATCCTACGAATGCAACGACGTTCGTTTTCAATTTACAGCTCGATGTTCAAACGAGGAAAGCGAATTTCTGTTATGAAGTTTCGTTTGTGCGCATATAACCATTTCAATTTAATCTGATTTACAGAGCCACACAAGCACGCGGTGATTATCAAAGATGTAATGCGAACACATTCGTAACTTATCTAAATTAAATTCCACCAATTCTAGAACCATTCTCTATCGTATATTTGCTCCGCGAAAAGCAGAATGCTTTAAATCGCCTGGCAATTAACTTTTTCCCGTTTAATTACCTTTATAATAAAGTTTTGTTTTATCTCCTTATGATAGAAACGATAAAATAAGCAGATTTTATCGCAGTTTACCGCTCAAGGTTTTCGGAACTTAGATTTATTTGGAGTTAATAAAATTTAATTATTCGATGATTTTCAAGCTTTATTACAGCTACGATAAGCATTTTCAATCATATAAATGTAATATCGAAGAAAAATGAAAAAAATAAGATCTTTACATTTCATCTTTAAAACGTCAAATTTTAAAATCGAATGAATTGTTAATTATATCAGAATTAATAAGCTTTAAATTCGAGTAAAGTAACGTCTGTAACAGACCTATTACCCTAAAACCAAACTTTTAAATCCGAAAAATATTTTTGGATATTCTAAAACTCGTTTTATACGTCGAAATGTTTCTAATATGAAATATTTTCCAATAATTAACCATTTTAATTTCCAATTTTCAACATTGCATCCTCTTATGTGATATTTTTACATCAATAATTGATATGTAATATTCAATATTAAATTTATTAAATTACGTTACGTTAAAAAGGCTATTTTCCATTAAATATAAAATGAAAATTAATAAAAGAAAGGGTACATAGTGTAAGCACGAATAATAGGTTCCACAGAGAACTATTATCGCGGCGTAATTAAAGCGAGAGTATTTAGATAATAATTGCTTATCGGACCGCTTTAAAGGATAATTAAACACCGCGAAGTGTGGCAATCGTCATGATAAAAATCGTGATGGAACTGCGGTCCTGCGGTAAACCGCAAATCTAGCTACGGTACGCACCTCGACGACCTTCGTCGAATCGATAAAGAGCGAATTTGCAGGGGAACGCTAGCTACCGAATATGCAAGTACGAATGAAGTCAAATACAGCCGTATTAAAGTCGATAAAAGCAAATCCGTGTTGTAATCTATTATGGTTCAGATCAATTTCCAAAGGAACCAACTTTGAAAAGCGATGAAGTACCGTGAGAAATGGAAAAACTCCAGAAGTGAAAAATTATTTCGTATCGAAAATCGAGAAGTTCATGAAGAAAAAAGTACAAAATTATGATTAACGATAGTTACTTGTGCATAACTTAATGTACAAGGCATGCATATTAGCTTGGATTAGGATTGCACATATATAAATTTTAATTCCAAATTTAATCTCATTTAGTTTGTAATTATTACTCGAAATGAAAGTTAGAAGCTCTATATAGCTTATATATACAGAATATATGCGTAGGATTTTAACATTTTACATTACAGAGAGAGATAAATTGAATCTATGAAAAAAAGATAAATTAAATGAATAATGTAATTGTATAATATAAAAATGATGAGACTCACCGTAGTAAAATGAATTGTAGTTCACCACTCGAATAATATTAGACAATTAAATTTACTTGCTCACACGTCTTATACGATTGCATTAAAGCAAAATATTTATGTAAAACGAATAACGGGATTTTGATAGACGTTTTTATATTAAGTGATTATAAGTATAATACAAACGAGTCATTCTATACAAATAAACAATAGTTATGATCAATCCTACTTATCGGTATACAAGAAATTATTCATTCAGAAATAGCCATTATTATCCAGTTAATAACTTAACACATTAAATATGTGAATTCAGGCCATCAAATTAGGATCACTTGCAAAAATCGCAGATTTCTGATTATAGTTATATATATGTAATTATATATAGTTAAAAAATTGAGATTTTCGATGAGATTGAGACACTGTACATTTAAAACTTGGTAGATTACATTCAATATAATAACTAGATTGTTTATGCAAATTCGCATTTATAAAGGCCATTAAAAAAAAAAACTAAGCATTGATTTCATTATTTATGCAAGGCGCATTCAAAAAGTAATATCCGATTAGTTATTAAAGAAAAGCAGAAATTTATTGCCAAATGCTTTGACATTCATTGCATTCTCTATGCATTAAACTTTGCTGGGTAATTTTTGCTATTAAGACACTTGTCGTAACGAGGTTTTGAGCACCAGCTTTCGTATTCCCGCCTCATAGAATGACGCCTCCTAAACGTATAGCTAGGATCTGGAGTAAGGCGGCATCCAACGTGAGCGTATCTTCCGAAATTCTAAACAATGTGGCACAACTCTGTTACTTTTCATTCATTCTCCACAAATTTTACGGTTATTTCTCCACGAAATTGTGTCTAGAACCGTTTGGAATTTCGGAAGTCACGTTACTATGGGTACCACTTTAGACGGCACTGTTCTATGAAATTATAAGGGATACAAAAAGTGGTGTCCCGTTATGACAAGCCTCAATACTGGTAAAAACTATGTAGCAAAGTAACTCGAGGTATGTAAAATGCAATGAGCACGAAACGTTTTGGAAACACGCTTCTGCTTTTCTCTAACAGCCAGTCTTATATTCTGGATACGCTCCGTACATTGCAATAAGTATTCGACTTTGGATATTTCAGATATTTTTACACATCACATGCATTCGTCTCATTTTTCTACGTTTAAATTCCTCAAAAGTGTATAAACATCAAGAATCTAATAATAAACCTGTACCATCTGTAAAAATTACTTTAAGATACATCCAATCGAAAAAAGAAATAAATACCTGAGTGCACTGCACCTCTAAGCTACTCCAAATAGATATTCAATGCATTACCGAACCAATGTAACGCGTCTGATTGTGCAAGCAGTATCAAGCGTGTCGAGAATCGTGCCAGTGTCGCCGAATACAGCGAAGTAACATATATCGAAGTGGAATCTCAATCGGAGAGGAGATTTGTAAAAGAGATTGGGAACAGTTTTCGGTTGAAATCGTGTTTCTTGCGGATTGAGGAAAGAAGAACGCGATGAATACCAATGCGCAGAGCTGTGCACGAAGTGGAATCAAGTGAAGTCAAGTCGTGTTGTGTCGAGTCAAGTGAAGTGAAGGAGAGAGAGAGGTGTGGGGAGGAGCAACCGGGCGCTGGCAATACATCATATTAATGACGGTACTGGGTTCTACGTTAATTCGACGGTGTTGAGTGCTGCACCAATTAAGTCCTATATCATTAGTAAGGAAAAGGAGAGAGATGCGTCGCAGTGTTAGTGTTTCCAGGGCGGGCTTTCAATCTTCACGGCAAGGACGGAAACCCATATTTAGTCGTAGGTACCCTATAGAACATCGTATTCTCTTGAACCATCAGCTTCCTCTTGCAACAGTTTATTCCCCAAGAGTGAGAAATTCACCGTTGTGCTTCTGACGCGTTGGTGTGAAGCGATACCTTAGTATCGCGTGAAATTTCTCCGTTTCATTTCTCGGTTTTAAGACTTACCAATCAAAGCGGAGACGACGACGACGAGGACGACGCGCGCTACTTTCGAATATCGCATATACGTGCATACTCGGTAATTGCAAATTGTAGTCGCACGAGCGTGGTTATGAAAACTGTGGGGGCACTAATTAACCTTTGTTGCGCTATTAAAGCACGCGCGTGTTTTACTTGTATATTAAACGTTTACTCGGAACACCGTGGTATTACAGCTCGCAGTTGCGATAATTTGACGACTTGCTGGTGTTTAGAGCGCTACACTGACGATATGGTTACACGAACCTACCTTGGCTCGTTATTATATGAAAATGCCAGCTACACGTTCAGCATTCTACAACTATTTGGATGCAGTTCCATACGATACGTATAAATCGATTGAATTCGAATTAGAAACAATTTGAATGTATACATATGTGATATATGAACTTATAAATATACAAATTAACAGCATGCCTTCTAATTATTCTAATCACCGATTACTTAAACGAAACGTTCGACTTGAATCTTAGTTATTGTACGGATGAAACGAATGAATAGGATTTAAATCTTAAATTACTTATCTATTTTGTACAGAGTAAAAGATATTTGAATATTCCGATGCACGATGTAAATTTATTATGAATTTATAAATATAGTAAGCAATTGGGTCATTTCTAATCGTTGAAGCTATTAATTACTCAAACGAATGAACTTGATTTATTTTAAAAATAAGACAAATGTGCGTAATCTAAATTTTACTTCTCGATTTTATATAGAGTGGGAAATATTTGAACAATCTGATGCTGAACTGAATGTAAATTATTTAATACAAGCTCGTATATACGAGTATAACACTAGATATTTTACATCGATTTAAATGTTGAAGGTAGTCGGACACAGCGTGATCGATGTTCTGTTAATTATTTCTCTAAAAACTGGCAGCTTGTGAATTATGCTTGTGTATTGCTTGAATAGTGTGTATCTTCCGATCACTTTTCTTTTTGAATATTAGCCTAATTTTTACACCACACTTTTATGAACACGATATCCATAAACATATATGAAAATAAACTTCTTCTTATTCTGTTTGTTACACGTTCTACTTTCATCGAAAATTTCCTTCTTAAAACGAATTGTATTTATTGTCCATTTTAAAAGATTCATAACGGGTGAATGTGATTTGATCCACCTGTTCATGAAAGCGATTAATCCTGATTACTGTCTCAAAAACAGAATTTATTATACAACAACATAATAGAATTAAAAATAAGCATCGTTCCACTTTTAAACAATCCTCGCACACTAAATATCAAGACATTTATGAATATGTATGGACTATATTTAATTATCTTATAGCAAACAGAAAAATTATAGCAACAGGAAAATGTCTTTGACAATTAAAGAACAATTAATTGTTAATTGTTAATTAACCTCCATAGCAAAACCAATATAATTAGGGATAAACTGTAATCCATTTCTAAATATACGAAATATACATTATACTAAATATAATAAATATGCATTATAAACATCAACGTACAGCGAACGACAAAAGAAAGTTTACAGGATAAGCAGTGCAAAAAATGTCACAATTTTAGAAAAAAAGGCGGTTACAACTGACAAGACGAATTAGTTTATGAATAAATATAACACGCATGTTTATCTTCAACATGGTGACAGATATTCAGTGTAATAAGTATATGTGTCATTCAATTATTATACTTGCGTATAAATTTTTAACTTTCCTTTTGTCCGCTATTGTACTTCTGAATCATTTAGTCATCTTATACCAGGCAGAAAAATTACGGACGAATGTTCGTGACTGTTAAATAATAATGAACGATAATACGCATTTAAACGTTTTACAAAGAGAAAGCAGCTATCAAGAGGAGTAAAAGGTTAATCGTTGAAAGAGTTTAAAGCAGAATGTTGTAAAGGCGTGCAACTCATTTTCCGATAGCGGTGGGGATCGAATTGTCCCAGCACGTCCATTAAACCTGTCGACAGGCTTAATGCGACAAAGGAAGAGAGTGAAAGAGAAAACAAAAGCCGGGGGAAGCTGTTGGTAGCCTCGGAGACCACATCCACCTGTTCATGAAAGCGATTAATCGTGGCAGCCGTTCGTGCGTCGGAAACGATTCGAATTAGACAGCGTTTCTCGCGAAGCCACGTTCGCCGAATGAGAATCCAATAAATCGTCCGTGCGCGAGAAATGAGCGCGCCGGTGCAGGTGATTCAGAAGAAAACGTCGGGCCGATTGCTATGGCGAAAAGGATGCTCGAAGAAGAAGCTAGATAACGATAAATTACCTGTGGAATGGATTCGTATTCTCTTTGTATGGTTGTCCAGTGTTTGTCCAGCCGTGCTGTTGAGTATTCGAGAATTCAATTAATTCGAATAACGATGTTCAACGTCTACAAAGCACATCAAATGATTACTTAACAAATAAAGATGCCACTTGCCCATATGAATTGAAACTTGTTCAATGGAATGAGCTTCAATGCATAGACATATACGCATTGCAATCTGGATAAGTTTAACAAATAGAATACGGAAAAGATTTAAAGATGTATAAAAATGTACACAATATTGTGATATTTGGTAAATAGATAAAACGTATCTGGTTGTGTTCATAAAAATATAAATTTGTATAAATACCCGTAGTTTATTAATAAATATTCGATTATAGGACTATGAGATATACGAAACGTTATAAATGTAATATTTTTGCAGTATTACATACAGAATAGAACATGTAATTGTTTCAGGTTATAACTCCGTTACCGATGTTTGATTAAAGAAATAATTTTGCACATATATCCGAGATGCTTGAAACAAACATGCTGCTTACTAAATGCACTCGATTTGTACACGATTGAGAAGCCAAAATGTAGACTTCATTTTCTCCAGCTTTAGCTTTTCTCGCGCGAAATATACTTTCATTACGAAACGATATTCAAATGAAACGCAATTAATATAATACCGTTGAAAATACTTCCGCAGTAGATATATGTGTTTTCTACAATTACCATCGCCCGTCAAACAGTATCGTTAACCTGTTTAATTGCTCGCTTTTACAAAATTTATATTGACGTAATTTGCTAACGTAAAATTATTATTAATTCTGCGTCATTATAAAGTTAACTAGGTGTATGATATAAATTACTGGACTGCAAACAAGAGCAGCTTTTACGTCGACCATACCCTGGCTCAATACGTTTCATTATTAAATTGCATTATTATATAAAATTGATATTGCCATGAACGACTTATTACCAAATCGTTTTGATATATAAAATCAATAGCACGATGCATCTATTTTTGCCATATCTGTAGTTGGTCATTTCATTGCTCAAAATTTCTATTATTCACCTCTAAATATTATAACTACTATATTTATTTTAGTCATTTAATATATTATTTATTTTTACATAATACGCATACTATATACATTTCTCCATATTGAAATTTCTCTGAAACACATACATTCGCAATCCAATTAAGAACATTCATTCTTTATTACAATCTTGTATACTGCGTACAATATTACACGGTTACAAGATTTTCGATCTGTAAGAATTAAGATACATCAAGTTTAGCGATCGACAAGAATCTATTTATTACGTAGAATCTTAAAAAACGAAAGGAATCGATACGTCCGAAGAATAAGGAAGGGTTAAATGGTGTGTGTTAAATATGGCGAACGCGTAAGGTTGAGGAAGAGAGTATCTGGAGAAAACGGTGAACATAAGCACAGCTGCGTCGTACTAATGCGATTGGTTCGCAACATAGGAATTAGAGCGACTACTGCAACAGTCGAGTAGCGTACGGCGCATTACCAGATTTACTGCTAATTACATAATGCTCAACGACTTACACCGCTACATAAATCACGACTGGGTTGTGACACCACTTAACCATCTGCATACCGAGAACTTTCGTGCGTCTTTTCCACAGATAAGCTTCTCCCTTTTGGCGATTTACTCCGGCACGCGCAACTTTCAGCCAACTTTTCATCGTGATTAATTATTTTTCGGCACGCTGCGCCGAACCTTATCGATCTTACGATTAACGTACTATAATTCGTTTCAGCCGGCAGATGAGTGATATTTTGTTAGAAAATATTAGCTGAAAGGTGGGAATGGAAGAAGTCAACTTGCAATTTTCTATTCGGTACAGGGCAGCAGCTCCTCTTTCGTTAAAATGTTCTATCACCTTGAAACTGAAGGAAGTTGAAGTTTTATCTTTTTTTTTTTTGTTCCGTGTCTGTTTTTCCTCGTTTAATTCAAAATACTTTCAATTTAAAATATTCGTAATTTTAAATACTTTTGACGGAGAAAAACAATTTGCGATCCTTCCAAATCGGAGAATAATCCTACGTATACATTTTTTTTTAACATTTTCTCCTCGACTTTCCATTAACCTAGTTAGTATTAACACCCTGACGAAATGAACCTTGCACCAAAATTACTTTACCTTTTTTATATCTAACACTCTATAATTTTACCAGACACGATACCGGTTATAAATTCACGGGAAAAACGTCAGAATGCAGAAAATGGGAAAAGTGAAGGCAGCAAAACAAAATCCGTAATTACGAACGAACATTTACGCGTAGAATTGTTACTCTGATAACATCGATAGATCAGCTACCACTACCTAACGACGTAACCCATTTTGCGATTCAAACGAGTCTTGAATTACAAGCTCGAGAAAGCCTGTAACTGTTGAAATTGTTCACGACTGTACAATTACGCGAACAGCTTTTTTAACTGGACTGGAGAATGTTCTAAAGAAATGAAAAACACAAAGAACTAATTTGAAATTCGCAAACCACGATGTGGCATAATAAAACGAAAGATCCTAAAGGCGAGGTTAATAGATATTTGCGGAAAAATTCTTGCAGGTTGTTCGAGAGAGGCAGTGCCACGTGCAGGGGACCGAAACGCGTTAGATGCAATAATGTCGGCTTGCCGTGCGGATGCCCTATACGCTGGAAGAACATTAAAATTTCTTCATACATATGTATAAATGGAGCGGGAGAAGGGCAATATTAAAAACGAGTTCAAGGAAAAACGATGAAAAAAGAAAGAGAGACCAGACTGAAGGAGCCATCTGGAAGTTCGAGCACCACGGTCAAATTGAATTCTTCGCCGCCATATCGAAAGTGTTTCCTTTCGCGTATCTCCGCGTCATTAACATCAACCGAACGAAGAATTTCATGCGCAGTAAAAAATTATGAACGCGTAATACGTACTAAGATATCTGAGGAACTGATTTAGTTTTACGTAAAGTATTAGTTCCATTTCGGTTACGTTAAAAATTTAATTCTGCGTTATACGTTACATTGCTGCACTTAGATTACTTAAAAAGCCATTGATATATTATAGAATTTCAAACTTTACTTATACGATATATATTAATTACACTGGCACGCATAAATACATATTGGAAAATCTGCTGATATTTAATACAAATTAAACGCCTTTTATTACTTTTACTTTCTGATTATTTTATAATAAATCCTGATATTTTTCGATATATGCGTGATAATATTTCTCATAATGTAAAATATCAAATAAGATGCGTTTGTGTCAGGGTAAACGTAACGACGTGTCCTTGCAGCTGGTAACTTGTATAAAATTTAAAAACGACAGATCGACGCTTTGCAGAAGAAAACAATTTCACCTGCAGTAAACCATAATAATATCATCGTTAAAGTGTTCTTTTAAATCTATGGCGTTAGATAAAGACGAGGCGATCCGATGGAAAATGAAATTACCACTTATCTGTTATTCAGTTTGCACGGCAACTTTCATTCACAGATAACACCAAGAACGGTCGGATCTTCAAATAGAAGCACATTCAGGCAGCAATACTACGATTGCTATCCTTTACCCGTTAAACCGCAGTTGCCTACAGCGCGTATGATAACAGCTACAGCATGATGACTTTGCTCAGAGTTTGCCTGCGGGTACTTGAACGTTCGAAAGCGTCACAGATATAAGCACACACCACATGTTTGCAACTTATTTGTTGTACTTTATACGCTTTCTGCACAATATACCATGTTCTATACATGTCTGCTATACAAGTTAAGAAAAATATTAGATACAGTGGAAAGTTTTGCTCTTCTAGAATCGAGCTACATGAAAGCAAAGTTACGGAGAAAAGACGTTTCGATATTATACTATCTTGAAAAATAATGTCTGTGATTATCTACGATCCATTGCAATCTTCCTCACTTTTAAATCTTCCGGAGTTTTAAAATGACGTCTCTGTGGAATTACTAAACTCGTATAAAATCTTATTTCTCTTCAGACGTATAATTCACAAGTCTTTTTTATTATTGTTAGGTATATGATCAGACTAGAAACAAACTAATATAAAAAATGTATATGAATTATTTATTCATCGTATATACGACTCCATTTCTACATTCCATCTTTTTTCTTAAAGTTTATCGTAAATTTACATTTATAAACTACTCTATATAAACGTTTATAAACTACTATAAATTTGAATAAGTTCGTATTGAGTTAATCAATGTAGAAGTATCTCACAGAGAATTACAAAATTTGTTCTCTTAATTGTAACATTGATAGGTTTCATATTTCGAAATACATAATTTATTTGTCATCGTATTATATAAGTATCGAATTGTATTAGTTAATCTGAAATGAACAAGAGAAGTATAGGAATTGAAGGTATAGGAACGTGATTTCGCGTATTCTAGATTTATGCACCGTATTTGTATGAAAAGTAGGCGATAATAATGCTCGTTACAGAAAGCTGCTCGTTACCGGTTTGATAAAGGATAATGAAACGTAAACACAAACAAGAATAATGATGCTCTATCGGTATTTCCTTTGAAACGAAGTAGAAGATATCGTGTTCTGAGAGAAATAATAGCTTCAAAAACCGTTTGCCTTAATAGAGTGACATTGCTATGGCTGCTGGTCCCAGATACAGTGTCAAATTTAATACTTCGTAGTCGAAATAAATAAGATCATTAATAAATTATTTTGATAATACGCATATCCAATTGACATTAAGCTCTTCTTTTGCCTTTCTGTGCCGCTTAATTTTTTTTGTGTAATAGACAATCTTAATGCCATTTTCCGCATAATAATCGCGTCAATTCATTCTTGCAATATTATTTCACATTTATCGAATTAGAAAATTAGATTTGACAAGTTAACCTCTTTATACGCTCATAAACACTTCGATAAGTCTTTTTACTTTCTTGAAAATAACCAAAAATAAACCTTCGTTTGGATTTCAAATATTCGATATAAAAGAGACAAAAATTATATTTCTTGAAATTCCGTGGTAATTCCTTTCTATTTATTTTATTGAAAAAGTTAGAAATGACGGAAAAACACGTAAATATTTTTGCCGCAGGAAACGTACGAAATAGGAAAATACTAAAATGTACTAAACATGTTGGGTATTCTGGCGGTTTACCTCACGTGATACAAACGTAGGCTGAGCCATGTTTCTTGCGCGTTTTTGTTCTTGTAACGTTCCTGTATTTACGAGGGAAACTGATTCCAAGAAGATGCGGTTGTTTTCTTCCAACGGCTATTTTAAAGAACAGTAGCAACCGTAGCGACGTTTTATGGGTGTCGTTTATCAACTTAAGGGAACCACGAATGAAATGTTCTTATTTGGAAGAATAAAAGTCCATGGCTTAGTGACAAACAGCCAACGTTCAACGTATAAAAATAGAAAGGTGTTAAACGATATGTCAATTCTTTTTGTTAGTAAAGTCAAGTACAATTTATCTTTTATAACAAGTTCGATCAACACCACGATTAATATTCTAGGTATAACTAGATCATTATATGGCTATGAAAGAGATATATATCTATTTATAAATGACTTGTGCATGGTATAGAATAAAAGACAATTGCTAACACGTACGATCAATCGACGACAGACATATAATATGGCGCATGTACCACTGTGTTGGATCTCTTTAACAAATACGCTCAAGCTATATAAAATATGTACCTAATGGTAACAAATTTCATTTAATGTCATAAAATCTGTATACTAATTAATACAATAATAGCAACATAGAAACCAACCATTTCTGCATTGTTATCATTAACAGTTATATTACAAAAATAATAAAAGGAATTTTAACATTATGTACATTAAAAAATTCCTTTGAATATCTATTATACCAGTCCACAAAGAGAAACTTAAAGCCCAAGTGAATTAAAAATAAGGATTGTATTCAATTTGTATAAATTAATGTTTTTCAATTTCTCGAACCTATTAGAAATTGATATATTTTAAATTTTGTATTAAATAAATGTCAACATATCACACTAGAGAATCACGTTGTAGTTTCATACCCTTAGTGTCACATGTAATACCAAAATTTCTATAGGAATTTCTTCGTAATACAGGGTAATGCTATATAATTATACGTTCACATAATTTACGCATTGACTCCATACATATATGTATAGAAGGACGTTGTCGACATTCCATAGCTAAACCGTTCAACTAAATTTTGGAATGCCAGTATTCGCAGTACAGATTGAAGTACCCAACTATAAAGGACTAGCTAGAACCGAGGGGAACAAGTATCTGAGAGTATTGTTTCACTTTAGAGGCTTTAGAGACTAAAGTGGTATTAACATAGCACTAACGACAAGCAGTGAATAATAGGATACCATGTAAGACTGTATAAGAATTTTGAGATAAGTTATACAGTTTAAGATAATCTGTATTTTATAATAAACTTGTCAATTTAGTGGCATCGCTTAAATTCTCTATCTTATATAAAGTAACAAAGTAAAAGACAATTGTGTTCACCTAGTTAAAAATAAATAATAAAAATAAATAAACGTTAACTAAGATATCATTGTACGAATGAATTCGTTTATTAGTATCGGATGAAAATCAAATTTTCATTGTAACGATATAAAACGTTTTTTATCCTATGAAAATCTTGAATGTTCTTACATGTTGGATGAGAGACAATATTACGATTTTTTTGAGAATAAATGGTAATTTCAATTTCCCGATATTACGACTCATATTATACCTTAGCATTTGTAAGAAAGAGAAGAAATATCTGACCCCTAAATAACCGACTTTTATCGACATAACCGCAAAAGTTGGAATAACATAGTATGCATAAATATCCCCTCGTTCCGGCACACCGAAAATGCAAGAAGGGGAAAGGATGGATCAAAGCAAATGTTCCGAAAAGAGCACAGAAATACAGGAAAATTCACTGAGAGTGATGGATTTCCATAGTTTGAAACGCTTCGTGGGTTTTCCAATAAAATTTTCTTGGCCCGTCGAACATTAACTCTCCCCGCATTACTTCCTGCTGTAGTATAAAAGACCAAGGGCTGATGCACGGTGTGCTTAAATTTGGAATATATCTGGAATATATATCCGGTTTAACCCCAGATATATCACCGAAGAATAACCTACCAAACAAATAAACTTCGTAATAATCTTTTTCAGTACATCCTTGCTTTCCAACGTTTCTAATTTTTTTCAGTTGGTATTTTCATAACCGAGGTCTTGCCATATATGTACATAAAAAGAATTAGATTCTGAATCTTGCTGGGCAAAAATTCGTGCTTCCGGCAAAATCCAAAAATGTACATCACAGTACCAGCTAAATATCAGCAACATACCCTACAATATTCGCCTGAAATGTTCCTCTTTATCACGTTTTGTGAGATATTTACACGTTTCCAGATAAATTAGATATACTGTAAGCATATGCAAGAAAAAAAATTCCATTGTTATAATCTACGAACATTTCATTAAATAACATCGATATCCATCTTCTTTCTTTTCGAAAAAAATGAAAGTAGCAATGGGATTTTATTTACGAATAGTAAACCGAATAGATTTTTTATAATTTAGTAGTCTTATACCGGTTGGAAAGAGCACATTTCATTTCAGACTTCGTACAATTGTATTTATCATAGAATTTATGTATCTGCTAATAAATTAGGCTCATATTAGATTTCGTGTCATGTTATTAGTAATTTTCACATGACAACAAAAACCTGGTACTATGAAAATGAAATGTATAGAACCTGATAAAAAATTGTTTCCTTGAAAAGTGAGACTGAATAATTGTAGCTACCAATTGCCAACGTTTTCCGTAGCCTTGCATTGTTCCTGACACATTTTTCTCAGCTTTTGCATCGTTCCTTCACCATCGTGAAAAACGCACATGACATAAAAAATAATCCATACCGAAAGGTCTAATCGATAATAATTCAACTAAACAGGTTACATAGTCGAATCCGCGTGGGAATGAAATCTGGGCGCCTAGGTCGATGACACGCGAGAGCGTAATTATAAATATACATTATGTACGTATGTATATATATATGAATATAAACATACAGATCTAGTTGGTGAAATAATAACCATTCGTTCTGCTTATAAAGGCATGCATCAAGAAGGCAATAAAAGCGGCGCACGCAGGGAAAGTATTTGTTTTCATTTACATGGGCGCGATGCCAAAATGGGACGCAGGGAAAACGTACGTGCGGAAGGAGAGTAAATCGAGGGAGGTTTTTACCAAAGATCTCGAAATCCTGCGCTCTATTTATGGGATGGTTATTGAAATCTCACCGACAGTTCCACATTTGCAAAACACGTTTTTACGCTCACGCGACTTCCTCCTTCGCGGCAAGCGAAGGGCGGAGAGAAGAACCCCTTTGGCCACCCACTAGCGGGGTTCGTTGTTGTTTTACGGCGGATCGAGTGGTGCTCCAAGAGGAACGAGATTTTTTTCGTGTGATTGGATTTGTTTTGATTTGGCGAAATCGAGGAAAAATATGCACGGATAAGCATCGACTTTTATTACGCGAATTTCCCCTCAGTCCCGCTTTTATCGAGCCAACTAGAACAGAGGGGACAAGATTTATTCGATGCCATTGGAAGTTTTATGTAAGTAATCCGAAAACGTAGCCAATTTACGGACAACTACTTCGATTAGAAATTTCCCTTGTGAACGGACGCATTTGAATTGTAAAATGGATAGCGAAGCTTGAATTCTGCAGATAATTTATAGATCGTTAATGGCGCATATATTATAAGAACAAAAGGAAAGTGTATGCGCGTGGTCGTTTGAAGACACGTAATCATAATATTGATGCGTTAAATGAAAAAGTGGTCGGCACGGTGTTGCAAGAGGAATTTTAAGACAATGAGAAGCTCAGCGTTTGTTTATTGAGGAGCCGAATTCATACTGTGTGTGTGTACCATGTTAACCTTTCTTTTATTTCCCAACTATTATTATTTGCAAATAGGTAGCTATTGTAATTTTTTTCATTTACTTGTGAATCAGATTTTTTATATTTCGTAAAATTTATGATTTCGGGTAGGTGGAATGTACTTGAATATAAAATTATAGATGTAATGTGAAGAAGATATTAAAAAATTACGATTCACAAACGATTCTATTGCTGAACTATCTATTCTCTTTTCAATTTTCAATGATGCAACAATTCTTATAGATACTAGATACGTCATATCATACATATATTCTTGTCTTGTGCTTCCAAAGCTCCACGTGGTGCACGTATTCGCCAATTTCCACACGCGTTCCACGAATCATTCTTCACTCGTTATCGACATTTTAATATAAACGTACCCACAGCTTCCGATTGCATAAAATACTGAGAAAATGGAGTTGAATAAAATAGCGTTTCAAATATACACGGTTCATATCTACGTCTTAATAAAAATAGTGCCTCCGTGACACACGGAATTACACTTACACGAAAATCCAAACTGTGACGCAGCGATATAATAGAAAATAATAGAAAATAGAAGATTCTATCAAACACGATACGTTGCTGTCTAACGCTGTAGTATATCGAATTAGAGATTGGAATAAATGAGACACTGTTACGAAATCTACAGGAAACTTTCTTCCAGAAATGAACATGAATTATTCCTTTCCACGTTTTCGCGTTTGAAACTTCCATTTAATTAGGCAGCTTCGCCATGTACATTTCGAGTACGTGACTTTGACTGATTGCATATCTCGCATCTACAGGTACCAACGAGGTGTTTTTTTTTTTTTTTATAAGTAGCCGTCGTTAGTTTCGCTTCACATCACCTCTCACCTTTGAGGCGAGGCAAGAATTGAAGAAATATCGCGATGCAAATGGCGCAGCTTTAAACATCAAGCTCAAATGAGAATGTAATGTTTGTAAATGTCAGGACGTGACGATGCTCTTGGGCATAAGTCTCATCGTTCTCTCGTCGCAGACCACCCATACGAACGTCACATTACACCGCTCTATCTCGGATCATGAACCTTCTGTCAGGAACGAGGGAGAAAAATCCTGCCTTGCCATCTCGACCTGTACAATACGTGGGCGCATTTCCCAAGAAAGAGAAACGTGTGTTATGCAGGTCCTTCGCAAATGAACACTGCCACGCGAATATGAAACCACGGGATAAGCATTTCTCTACTCTGTCGAATCAAAGTGACGAATAACCCCGTAAGCATTAAATTATATGCAGTTAATATTATAATATTTGGTTAATATGTGCGTATAATACTAAGATATATTAATTACACAAATTATGACACACGTTGTTTGCAGAATTCATATTGTGTGCGTATGTTCTTGGAATATCGAAATAATTCTAGTTTCATACGAAATCATTCATTTTTAACTATTTTATAAATGTAGTTTATTAGGTGGAAGCAAAAATATTTGAATAGAAATGTATTAATTTCTTTCAGCTACTATTCTTGGCTTCTGGTATTTCTTACAATGGAAAAGATCCAAATTTATTCAATCGGTATTTCGATCGTCCTCTTAAAATTTGCGTTCTGGTAATTGACATTCTACATCTCCAAATAATTACGTAAACGCAATTGTAAAAGATACCACCGATGTCGAATTAAATATTTGAAATATTTTTTCTATATTCGATATGTTCTTATATATATATATATATTACATGTATTCATAATTTATGATTTCACCATAATTTTTCAAGTTAATTAAATTGGTTCATCAATATTTATTAAATTTTTTTCACTTCGAATAGATTAAATTTTGTAGTAATATATTTCCAGTTGTAAAGTGTACACTACACAAAGAATCATCCCTCGAACATGAAATTCCACATGTTCGTATTTGTCGGAAAAATATGGTAATAAAGCCGTTCTTTTTCTTCAAAGAATTACTCAACATGGACGAGCACCAAGAACGGGAAGAACGTGAAAAAATTATAGAAGCGAGATAATTTCAAGTGTAATAAGCGAGAATCTCAAGGATTTGTTGAAACAAGAAAGTAAATACCATCCTTTATCCTGGCTCCTTTCTATGCGACACGAATAATTTAAAAATATTCCGAATACCAGATGAATGGAATGTTATCTGATAGCTCGAAGGGAATCGCATACTTTGTTTACAAAACATTTTACGTAAAAAGTGTGACTTTATGCAACATCCTTTTTCGATCCTTTAAAAACTATTTTCAACGCCTTCTAGCAAGGATTATCTCGCGAAAGAATTTTATCACAATTTTATCATGCAAGTATCGTATAAATTATTTATTTTTTGCAAATATTGCAAAAATTTATAGATTTAGGAAGATATATATATATAAATTATTATAGTTTAGAAGTTGTGAAAGTATAATGTTGCGCATACGCAAAAGGGTGAAAGGGTTACATAAGTTGACCTGAGTTTCCCGGTTGGTAAAAGAAAGATGCAAAAATGTTTTAACAACGTAACATCTACAGAAGTATTTTATGAGTACGCTTTGAATGTTTTACGACATTGTTTTCCATGAATGAGAAAAAACATAAGCGTTTCATGTTTATTCTTGGAATACCAAAGAAATCAGTGGTTAATGAGAAATAAGAAAAACGTAATTTCGTTGTATTTAAGTGAATTACTACCTTCAGTGTTTGCATGAATATTAGGGATAAAAGCAAATTCTTTTATTAAAAAATTGAAAAGGAACGGAGATAAAATAAATAGCCCGATTAGATGTATTTTTTCTTTTAAATAATGAAAGAAGTTTCATTGTGTTCATGCAGGAAAAAAAGGAAAGAAACCTACGTATATCTAGTTTAAGTATATATACTTAAATTACTATATATATATACTTAACATTTTATCAAAATTTGTATGAAAGCGAGTCGAATGATTATACCTTCCTGTAATTTATTGATTTTCTACAAGAACGATCTGCAGATTGCAAGTTACAAGATTTCATAAGTCAGAAAAATACAAGGTACGAGAAATCGAGAAATATAAGAGTTTTCAGCAGAAAAGTTCAGTTAGTTTGAAAATTCGACCGATTCAAAAGTACGAAAGTTCCAAGTACGAAAATTCTATCAGTTCAATTTCCAAGTTTAAACAGATTTTACGTCTATAAAAAGTCGGTTAATTCTCATTCCGGAATTGATTGTAAACTACTATAAATTCCCTATTCCAAACAAGTTTTACAAGGTACAATGACGACAATTCGATATTACGAGATATCACTTTAATAATGCGCGACATGCTTGTTTTACCGGAAATACTGGTAATAACAAAACATGTCAATATATAAACATGCGAATAAAATGGTAATTTATCAACTGTATATCTATTGTATTGGAAATATGAATTGTAACATTACTTGTAATGATAATAAAAATCATTTGCATGAAAACTCATTTTAAAGGATGAAACGAACTACATATATACCTTCCTTGACATTCAAATAAGGAGTGCTTCAGCGAAGTGAATTCTTTGTGGTAGAAATACTGTAACTCAATTATGTTCTATTTCTCGGGCGTAAAGGGGAAGATGAAAAATTCCTGTAATTTATTCTATTCGAACAAGATCATCCTTGATACTTAGACGTTACACTTTAGACGTTATACTTTAGACGTTATTAAGGTTATCGGCAGAACAGACGGCAATCCCTTTGCAAATTTGTCCGGACGTTTAATTACTTAACCGAGTTTTTACGCGCTATCACATTTTAATTCAAGGTATTCCGTCCTCCGAGAAAGTTTAATTAAAGTTCCTCGGACGTTTTCTCTAACGTAAAGTTCCGACGGCAGTTAGAAAAGTTTAAACATCATTAATTGTACCGTCTTAAAGGAGATCGAAGGCAAGACGCAGAACTGTACTAATCTCTTAACGAAGTAAATCTCCCTTGGAAGTTGAAAATGATGGACACGGCCCTTTCATGATCCTTTTCGTGATTACTTCCAACACTATTGGAAATAGTCCAATTTTATCTTCAACCTGAACGATACATTTGCTACGTCTATGTTTCCTGCTTACATATATCTTTATTCCCATTATTTTATTTATTTCTCATTTCGATGATGTGTTTCGTATTTGTCGAATGTAAAAAATCGTCGTTGACAGCTTTGAGTCTAAATATCTTTGTAGCGGCAGTCGACAACAAAACTTTCCAACGATTTCGTCGGTACAAAGTATATCACCGAAGCGTAAGTACCGACAGACCTAATGAGCCCTCGATATCCCTACGGTCCTTCCGCCGAATATTTGGAAGAAAGCGGTCGCGGGGGCCTAACGAACACGCGCGTAGTGGGGAAATTGAGGGGCAACAAAAAGAAACGAATTGGATGAGGAAAACAGTTGAATTGTAACCGAGAAGTGAGAATCGTCAGTTGGAATCGAGCGTTGTACGTAAAGAATCTAAAGCGAGAATTGTTAATAAATATACTGTTAAACACCGCCGACTATTTCTTTGACACCCTACACGTCCTACACCAAAATCACCTCATCTTTATGAATTGAGTAAATAGCACTTCTGGTCATAAAGCGCGTGCACAATTAGAAGAAGTCTCATTTACAATATTTCGTTGACAATTAGGTTTAGGGTTGATAAAAATGACAGGATTTGTACTTCGAATTCAATGCGCCTTTTTTCAAATTAATATTTACTATAAGAACACGTTTTGTTTTTTCTACAAAGTTACATATATGGTAGATACATATATCGGTGCATTTACTATAGCAGATATTAAAATGTAATCGTTATAAGCACACGATAACTGGAGACTGTGAAATATCGATGTTGTATATTAAAGTGGGAAAACGCTGTTGATAGTTGGAATCTTTTGTTCTTTCGAATTGTTTGCTAAATCTATTGAAGTATTACAGTATTTGTATTCATGAAAGCGACTACTAAGCGAATGTAAAACTGATCAATTTCACAGCAAACGTAAAAAGAAAATTATATGCACAACTCTCTAATTTTACTCTTTCTACCTCCTCGATTAAAATTCAATTTCGATCAAAGACATATTTCTATATATAATCCTTATGCTACTTTAAACAATCGATAATTTAAAATTGATTCAATCCACGACAAAGAAAAAGAATCAATACCACAAATCCACAGAATAAAAAAAAATCGATTATACAATACACACAATTCTCTAATTTCACCGTCTCTACACCCACAATTAACGTTCAGTTTCCATTAAAGAGAGAGGACGGATAGAGAGAGAGAGGACGGATAGATAGAGAGAGAGAGAAAGGAAAGAAGAAGGCGGACAATCGTTCACGATTTTCCTGCTCCGAATTCTTTGATGCTGCGCAATTGTTGAAGCAACTTTCCTAAGAACTTGACAGAGCAAAGGGAGAGAGCGTACCCCTAGCGAACTCGTCCTTCGCGTAACTATTGATTTCCGGAAGGTCGGTCGGGGAGGAGGG